>NW_026543180.1:0-45580 GCF_028750875.1 Macrosteles quadrilineatus | reverse complement strand
GTACAAGGTTGTACAAGTGTGTACAAGGTTGTATAAGTGTGTACGAGGTTGTACAATTGTGTACAAGGTTGTACAAGTGTGTACAAGTATGTACAATTGTGTACAAGGCTGTACAAGTGTGTACAAGGTTGTACAAGGTTGTACAAGTGTGTACAAGGGTGTACAAGTTTTTACAAGGTTGTACAAGTGTGTACAAGGTTGTACAAGTGTGTACAAGGCTGTACAATTGTGTACAAGGTTGTACAAGTGTGTACAAGGTTGTACAAGTGTGTACAAGGTTGTACAATTGTGTACAAGGCTGTACAAGTGTGTACAAGGTTGTACAAGTGTGTACAAGGCTGTACAATTGTGTACAAGGTTGTACAAGTGTGTACAAGGTTGTACAAGTGTGTACAAGGTTGTACAATTGTGTACAAGACTGTACAAGTGTGTACAAAGTTGTGCAAGTGTGTACAAGGTTGTACAAGTGTGTACAAGGTTGTACAATTGTGTACAAGGTTGTACAAGTGTGTACAAGGTTGTACAAGTGTGTACAAGGGTGTACAATCGTGTACAAGGATGTACAAGTTTGTACAAGATTGTACAAGTGTGTACTGGGTTGTACAAGTGTGTACAAGATTGTATAAGTTTGTACAAGGTTGTACAAGTGTGTACAAGGGTGTACAAGTGTGTACAAATGTGTACAAGTGTGTACAGGGGTGTACAAGTTTGTACAAGGGTGTACAAGTTTTACAAGGTTGTACAAGTGTGTACAAGGTTGTACAAGTTGTGTACTGGGTTGTACAAGTGTGTACAAGATTGTATAAGTTTGTACAAGGTTGTACAAGTGTGTACAAGGGTGTACAAGTGTGTACAAATGTGTACAAGTGTGTACAGGGGTGTACAAGTTTGTACAAGGGTGTACAAGTTTTACAAGGTTGTACAAGTGTGTACAAGGTTGTACAAGTTGTGTACAAGGTTGTACATGTGTGTACAAGGGTGTACAAGTGTGTACAAGGTTGTACAAGGGTGTACAAGCTTGTACAAGTGTGTAAAAGGGTGTACAAGTGTGTACAAGGTTGTACAAGTTTTTACAAGGTTGTACAAGTGTGTACAAGGGTGTAAAATCGTGTACAAGGATATACAAGTTTGTACAAGTTTGTACAAGGTTGTACAAGTGTGTACAAGGATGTACAAGTTTGTACAAGGGTGTACAAGTGTGTACGATAAGTAAAAGTGTGTACAAGGGTGTACAAGGTTGTACAAGTGTGTACAAGGTTGTACAATTGTGTACAAGGCTGTACAAGTGTGTACAAGGTTGTACAATTGTGTACAAGGCTGTACAAGTGTGTACAAGATTGTACAAGTGTGTACAAGGTTGTACAAGTGTGTACAAGGATGTACAAGTTTGTACAAGGGTGTACAAGTGTGTACGATGTGTAAAAGTTTGTACAAGGGTGTACAAGGTTGTACAAGTGTGTACAAGGTTGTACAATTGTGTACAAGGCTGTACAAGTGTGTACAAGGTTGTACAATTTTGTACAAGGCTGTACAAATGTGTACAAGGTTGTACAAGTGTGTACAAGGCTGTACAATTGTGTACAAGGTTGTACAAGTGTGTACAAGGTTGTACAAGTGTGTACAAGGTTGTACAATTGTGTACAAGGCTGTACAAGTGTGTACAAGGTTGTACAAGTGTGTACAAGGTTGTACAAGTGTGTACAAGGTTGTACAAGTGTGTACAAGGTTGTACAAGTGTGTACAAGGTTGTACAATTGTGTATCAGGTTGTACAAGTGTGTACAAGGTTGTACAAGTGTGTACAAGGGTGAACAATCGTGTACAAGGATGTACAAGTTTGTACAAGTTTGTACAAGTTTGTACAAGGTTGTACAAGTGTAAACATGGATGTACAAGTTTGTACAAGGGTGCACAAGTGTGTACAAGGGTGTACAATCGTGTACAAGCTTGTACAAGTGTGTACAAGGGTGTACAGGTTTGTACAAGGTTGTACAAGGTTGTACAAGTGTGTACAAGGGTGTACAAATGTGTACAAGGATGTAAAAGTTTGTACAAGTGTGTACAAGTTTGTACAAGGTTGTACAAGTGTGTACAAGGTTTTACAATTGTGTACAAGGTTGTACAAGTTTGTACAAGGGAGTACAAGTTTGTACAAGATTGTACAAGTGTGTACTGGGTTGTACAAGTGTGTACAAGATTGTATAAGTTTGTACAAGGTTGTACAAGTGTGTACAAGGGTGTACAAGTGTGTACAAATGTGTACAAGTTTTACAAGGTTGTACAAGTGTGTACAAGGTTGTACAAGTTGTGTACAAGGTTGTACATGTGTGTACAAGGGTGTACAAGTTTTTACAAGGCTCTACAAGTGTGTACAAGGTTGTACAAGGCTGTACAAGTGTGTACAAGGTTGTACAAGGTTGTACAAGTGTGTACAAAGGTGTACAAGTTTTTACGAGGATGTACAAGTGTGTACAAGGTTGTACAAGTGTGTACAAGGCTGTACAATTGTGTACAAGGTTGTAAAAGTGTGTACAAGGTTGTACAATCGTGTACAAGGTTGTACAATTGTGTACAAGGCTGTACAAGTGTGTACAAGGTTGTACAAGTGTGTACAAGGCTGTACAATTGTGTACAAGGCTGTACAAGTGTGTACAAGGTTGTACAATTGTGTACAAGGCTGTACAAGTGTGTTCAAGGTTGTACAAGTGTGTACAAGGTTGTACAATTGTGTACAAGGTTGTACAAGTGTGTACAAGGTTGTACAAGTGTGTACAAGGTTGTACAAGTGTGTACAAGGTTGTACAAGTGTGTACAAGGTTGTACAAGTGTGTACAAGGTTGTACAAGTGTGTACAAGGTTGTACAAGTGTGTACAAGGTTGTACAAGTGTGTACAAGGTTGTACAAGTGTGTACAAGGTTGTACAAGTGTGTACAAGCTTGTACAAGTGTGTACAAGCTTGTACAAGTGTGTACAAGCTTGTACAAGTGTGTACAAGGGTGTACAAGTGTGTACAAGGTTGTACAAGTTTTTACAAGGTTGTACAAGTGTGTACAAGGGTGTAAAATCGTGTACAAGAATGTACAAGTTTGTACAAGTTTGTACAAGGTTGTACAAGTGTGTATAAGGATGTACAAGTTTGTACAAGGGTGTACAAGTGTGTACGATAAGTAAAAGTGTGTACAAGGGTGTACATGGTTGTACAAGTGTGTACAAGGTTTTACAATTGTGTACAAGGCTGTACAAGTGTGTACAAGGTTGTACAATTGTGTACAAGGCTGTACAAGTGTGTACAAGGTTGTACAATTGTGTACAAGGCTGTACAAGTGTGTACAAGGTTGTACAAGTGTGTACAAGGTTGTACAAGTGTTTACAAGGTTGTACAAGTGTGTACAAGGTTGTACAATTGTGTAAAAGGTTGTACAAGTGTGTACAAGGTTGTACAAGTGTGTACAAGGTTGTACAAGTGTGTACAAGGTTGTACAAGTGTGTACAAGGTTGTACAAGTGTGTACAAGGTTGTACAAGTGTGTACAAGGTTGTACAAGTGTGTACAAGGTTGTACAAGTGTGTACAAGGTTGTACAAGTGTGTACAACCTTGTACAAGTGTGTACAAGCTTGTACAAGTGTGTACAAGCTTGTACAAGTGTGTACAAGGGTGTACAATTGTGTACAAGGTTGTACAAGTTTTTACAAGGTTGTACAAGTGTGTACAAGGGTGTAAAATCGTGTACAAGGATGTACAAGTTTGTACAAGTTTGTACAAGGTTGTACAAGTGTGTACAAGGATGTACAAGTTTGTACAAGGGTGTACAAGTGTGTACGATAAGTAAAAGTGTGTACAAGGGTGTACAAGGTTGTACAAGTGTGTACAAGGTTTTACAATTGTGTACAAGGCTGTACAAGTATGTACAAGGTTGTACAATTGTGTACAAGGCTGTACAAGTGTGTACAAGGTTGTACAAGTGTGTACAAGGTTGTACAAGTGTGTACAAGGTTGTACAAGTGTGTACAAGGTTGTACAAGTGTGTACAAGGTTGTAAGGTGTGTACAAGGTTGTACAAGTGTGTACAAGGTTGTACAAGTGTGTACAAGGTTGTAAAGTGTGTACAAGGTTGTACAAGTGTGTACATGGTTGTACAAATGTGTACAAGCTTGTACAAGTGTGTACAAGGGTGTACAAGTGTGTACAAGGTTGTACAAGTTTTTACAAGGTTGTACAAGTGTGTACAAGGGTGTAAAATCGTGTACAAGGATGTACAAGTTTGTACAAGGTTGTACAAGTGTGTACAAGGATGTACAAGTTTGTACAAGGGTGTACAAGTGTGTACGATAAGTAAAAGTGTGTACAAGGGTGTACAAGGTTGTACAAGTGTGTACAAGGTTGTACAATTGTGTACAAGGCTGTACAAGTGTGTACAAGGTTGTACAATTGTGTACAAGGCTGTACAAGTGTGTAAAAGGTTGTACAATTGTGTACAAGGTTGTACAAGTGTGTACAAGGTTGTACAAGTGTGTACAAGGGTGTACAATCGTGTACAAGGATGTACAAGTTTGTACAAGATTGTACAAGTGTGTACTGGGTTGTACAAGTGTGTACAAGATTGTATAAGTTTGTACAAGGTTGTACAAGTGTGTACAAGGGTGTACAAGTGTGTACAAATGTGTACAAGTGTGTACAGGGGTGTACAAGTTTGTACAAGGGTGTACAAGTTTTACAAGGTTGTACAAGTGTGTACAAGGTTGTACAAGTTGTGTACTGGGTTGTACAAGTGTGTACAAGATTGTATAAGTTTGTACAAGGTTGTACAAGTGTGTACAAGGGTGTACAAGTGTGTACAAATGTGTACAAGTGTGTACAGGGGTGTACAAGTTTGTACAAGGGTGTACAAGTTTTACAAGGTTGTACAAGTGTGTACAAGGTTGTACAAGTTGTGTACAAGGTTGTACATGTGTGTACAAGGGTGTACAAGTGTGTACAAGGTTGTACAAGGGTGTACAAGCTTGTACAAGTGTGTAAAAGGGTGTACAAGTGTGTACAAGGTTGTACAAGTTTTTACAAGGTTGTACAAGTGTGTACAAGGGTGTAAAATCGTGTACAAGGATGTACAAGTTTGTACAAGTTTGTACAAGGTTGTACAAGTGTGTACAAGGATGTACAAGTTTGTACAAGGGTGTACAAGTGTGTACGATAAGTAAAAGTGTGTACAAGGGTGTACAAGGTTGTACAAGTGTGTACAAGGTTGTACAATTGTGTACAAGGCTGTACAAGTGTGTACAAGGTTGTACAATTGTGTACAAGGCTGTACAAGTGTGTACAAGATTGTACAAGTGTGTACAAGGTTGTACAAGTGTGTACAAGGATGTACAAGTTTGTACAAGGGTGTACAAGTGTGTACGATGTGTAAAAGTTTGTACAAGGGTGTACAAGGTTGTACAAGTGTGTACAAGGTTGTACAATTGTGTACAAGGCTGTACAAGTGTGTACAAGGCTGTACAAGTGTGTACAAGGTTGTACAATTTTGTACAAGGCTGTACAAATGTGTACAAGGTTGTACAAGTGTGTACAAGGCTGTACAATTGTGTACAAGGTTGTACAAGTGTGTACAAGGTTGTACAAGTGTGTACAAGGTTGTACAATTGTGTACAAGGCTGTACAAGTGTGTACAAGGTTGTACAAGTGTGTACAAGGTTGTACAAGTGTGTACAAGGTTGTACAAGTGTGTACAAGGTTGTACAAGTGTGTACAAGGTTGTACAATTGTGTATCAGGTTGTACAAGTGTGTACAAGGTTGTACAAGTGTGTACAAGGGTGAACAATCGTGTACAAGGATGTACAAGTTTGTACAAGTTTGTACAAGTTTGTACAAGGTTGTACAAGTGTGTACATGGATGTACAAGTTTGTACAAGGGTGCACAAGTGTGTACAAGGGTGTACAATCGTGTACAAGCTTGTACAAGTGTGTACAAGGGTGTACAGGTTTGTACAAGGTTGTACAAGGTTGTACAAGTGTGTACAAGGGTGTACAAATGTGTACAAGGATGTAAAAGTTTGTACAAGTGTGTACAAGTTTGTACAAGGTTGTACAAGTGTGTACAAGGTTTTACAATTGTGTACAAGGTTGGACAAGTTTGTACAAGGGAGTACAAGTTTGTACAAGATTGTACAAGTGTGTACTGGGTTGTACAAGTGTGTACAAGATTGTATAAGTTTGTACAAGGTTGTACAAGTGTGTACAAGGGTGTACAAGTGTGTACAAATGTGTACAAGTTTTACAAGGTTGTACAAGTGTGTACAAGGTTGTACAAGTTGTGTACAAGGTTGTACATGTGTGTACAAGGGTGTACAAGTTTTTACAAGGCTCTACAAGTGTGTACAAGGTTGTACAAGGCTGTACAAGTGTGTACAAGGTTGTACAAGGTTGTACAAGTGTGTACAAAGGTGTACAAGTTTTTACGAGGATGTACAAGTGTGTACAAGGTTGTACAAGTGTGTACAAGGCTGTACAATTGTGTACAAGGTTGTAAAAGTGTGTACAAGGTTGTACAATCGTGTACAAGGTTGTACAATTGTGTACAAGGCTGTACAAGTGTGTACAAGGTTGTACAAGTGTGTACAAGGCTGTACAATTGTGTACAAGGTTGTACAAGTGTGTACAAGGTTGTACAATTGTGTACAAGGCTGTACAAGTGTGTTCAAGGTTGTACAAGTGTGTACAAGGTTGTACAATTGTGTACAAGGTTGTACAAGTGTGTACAAGGTTGTACAAGTGTGTACAAGGTTGTACAAGTGTGTACAAGGTTGTACAAGTGTGTACAAGGTTGTACAAGTGTGTACAAGGTTGTACAAGTGTGTACAAGGTTGTACAAGTGTGTACAAGGTTGTACAAGTGTGTACAAGGTTGTACAAGTGTGTACAAGGTTGTACAAGTGTGTACAAGGTTGTACAAGTGTGTACAAGGTTGTACAAGTGTGTACAAGCTTGTACAAGTGTGTACAAGCTTGTACAAGTGTGTACAAGCTTGTACAAGTGTGTACAAGGGTGTACAAGTGTGTACAAGGTTGTACAAGTTTTTACAAGGTTGTACAAGTGTGTACAAGGGTGTAAAATCGTGTACAAGGATGTACAAGTTTGTACAAGTTTGTACAAGGTTGTACAAGTGTGTATAAGGATGTACAAGTTTGTACAAGGGTGTACAAGTGTGTACGATAAGTAAAAGTGTGTACAAGGGTGTACATGGTTGTACAAGTGTGTACAAGGTTTTACAATTGTGTACAAGGCTGTACAAGTGTGTACAAGGTTGTACAATTGTGTACAAGGCTGTACAAGTGTGTACAAGGTTGTACAATTGTGTACAAGGCTGTACAAGTGTGTACAAGGTTGTACAAGTGTGTACAAGGTTGTACAAGTGTTTACAAGGTTGTACAAGTGTGTACAAGGTTGTACAATTGTGTAAAAGGTTGTACAAGTGTGTACAAGGTTGTACAAGTGTGTACAAGGTTGTACAAGTGTGTACAAGGTTGTACAAGTGTGTACAAGGTTGTACAAGTGTGTACAAGGTTGTACAAGTGTGTACAAGGTTGTACAAGTGTGTACAAGGTTGTACAAGTGTGTACAAGGTTGTACAAGTGTGTACAACCTTGTACAAGTGTGTACAAGCTTGTACAAGTGTGTACAAGCTTGTACAAGTGTGTACAAGGGTGTACAATTGTGTACAAGGTTGTACAAGTTTTTACAAGGTTGTACAAGTGTGTACAAGGGTGTAAAATCGTGTACAAGGATGTACAAGTTTGTACAAGTTTGTACAAGGTTGTACAAGTGTGTACAAGGATGTACAAGTTTGTACAAGGGTGTACAAGTGTGTACGATAAGTAAAAGTGTGTACAAGGGTGTACAAGGTTGTACAAGTGTGTACAAGGTTTTACAATTGTGTACAAGGCTGTACAAGTATGTACAAGGTTGTACAATTGTGTACAAGGCTGTACAAGTGTGTACAAGGTTGTACAAGTGTGTACAAGGTTGTACAAGTGTGTACAAGGTTGTACAAGTGTGTACAAGGTTGTACAAGTGTGTACAAGGTTGTAAGGTGTGTACAAGGTTGTACAAGTGTGTACAAGGTTGTACAAGTGTGTACAAGGTTGTAAAGTGTGTACAAGGTTGTACAAGTGTGTACATGGTTGTACAAATGTGTACAAGCTTGTACAAGTGTGTACAAGGGTGTACAAGTGTGTACAAGGTTGTACAAGTTTTTACAAGGTTGTACAAGTGTGTACAAGGGTGTAAAATCGTGTACAAGGATGTACAAGTTTGTACAAGGTTGTACAAGTGTGTACAAGGATGTACAAGTTTGTACAAGGGTGTACAAGTGTGTACGATAAGTAAAAGTGTGTACAAGGGTGTACAAGGTTGTACAAGTGTGTACAAGGTTGTACAATTGTGTACAAGGCTGTACAAGTGTGTACAAGGTTGTACAATTGTGTACAAGGCTGTACAAGTGTGTAAAAGGTTGTACAAGTGTGTACAAGGTTGTACAAGTGTGTACAAGGTTGTACAAGTGTGTACAAGGTTGTATAAGTGTGTACGAGGTTGTACAATTGTGTACAAGGTTGTACAAGTGTGTACAAGTATGTACAATTGTGTACAAGGCTGTACAAGTGTGTACAAGGTTGTACAAGGTTGTACAAGTGTGTACAAGGGTGTACAAGTTTTTACAAGGTTGTACAAGTGTGTACAAGGTTGTACAAGTGTGTACAAGGCTGTACAATCAAATCAAAAATCAAATCAAATCGTTTATTTGCACATTAGATTTGTATACAATAACATGTAACAAATGTCATGCATCGTCAATATTTACAAACTAAAACTAAAACATACAACATGAGAATCTACATATGTACACATTATAGGCTTAGAAATTCTGAGACGGAATAAACGGCATTTGAGCATAGAAAATATTTTAAGTTCCTCTTAAATAGGGACAAAGAGTCTTGGGATTTTATTGCCTGAGGCAATTTGTTAAAAAATTCGATCCCCCTGTAAAACGGACTCCTCTCAAAGGCCGCAGTTCTGTGCCTCGGATAACAGAGGATGCCTCCATTTCTCGTCCGGTGGTCATGGAAATGCCCTAGATGTTGAAATTGATCCCTGTTGACAAAGGTCAAAATGAGGACCTGCTGAATGTACAACGAATGTACTGTAAGGATGCCAGAATCTTTGAACACTTCCTTGCAAGGATGGCGATGGGAGAGACCGAAAATGCGCCTCAGAATCTTTTTTTGGAGCTTAAGTATTCTTTCCAAATCAGAAGAGCTTCCCCAAACGGCAATGCCATAACGCAAAATGCTTTCGCAATATCCACGATAGACGTCCACAAGAACTTCCCTGCTACAAGTTGAACTGAGAATTCGAATGGCAAACAGAGCAGAACTGGTGCGGTTAACAACACTTTGCACGTGACCATACCATTTGATGGAGGAATCAAAAATGACACCTAGGAATTTTGTGGTCAATGAGGGATTAGTGAGCTGCGTTTCAGGACTACTTTGATTATTCTGAGACGAACCAATCAGACCAAAATTGAGACATTGTGTTTTGTCTTTGTTAAGGAGAAGACCATTGTACTCAAACCAACTATTTAAGCTCTTGATGACCGAAGTGAATCTGTTCTCTAAGCTGGTTGCATTTGGGGCCTTGATTAGAAGTGCTACATCGTCAGCGAATAAATTCATGTGACAGTCATTTCCTTCATAATGGAGATCATTGATGTACAATAGGAATAAAATAGGAGAGATAATGCATCCTTGGGGAACCCCTCGCCGAGAAAGCATGTAGGACGATGAGATCGGACCTGAGGAACTATTTATGGAAACCTTTTGATAACGGCCAGACAAGAAAGAGCGGAACCACTGCAGAGCAATGCCTCTGACACCATAATGAAAAAGTTTATCCAAGAGGATCGAATGGTCCACACAATCGAAAGCTTTGGATAAATCGCAGAAAACCCCCATCGTCTTCTGCGATTCATCCAGGGATCGCAATATCCGGTTCGTGAAGTCATAAAGAGCAGAAAGAGTGGACTTCCCTTTTTGGAAACCATATTGATGTGGACTTATGATATTAAACCTTGACAAATGACTAGAGAGACGACTAAGAACAACCTTTTCATAGATCTTTGATAATGCCGACACCAAAGCAACAGGCCGAAAGTCATTTGGCAAGTGGCTGTCATTCTTTTTTTGAAGAGGGAATATATTTGCGAATTTGAGTTTTGATGGGAATTTTCCTTGCTCTAGGGACTGATTTATCAAAATAGACACAGGGTAAGCCAACTGATGACCACAAAATTTCAAAATATTTGGAGAGATACCGTCCCACCCACATGAGTTCTTACTCTTTAGCGAGCCGATGACATTTAACACCTCGACTTCGTTGGTTGGAGCTAGAAACATTGAAGATGCCACCTGTGGGGAAAAAGAACGCAGCCTTCGCATAGATCCAGTCCCACAGGGTATCGGAGCTAGAGAAGTTGGATTCTCAATAAAAAACTTATTAAAATACTCTGTCATTAACTTTTTGTCAGAAATTTTTTCATTATTAATAAGCAAAAACTCTGTATCCCTATTTTTCCTATTCCTACCAGTCTCTTTTTTTACAATATTCCAAACAGTTTTTGGCTTATTTTTAGACTTCAATAATAATTCATCATTACATCTTTTTTTTGAGATTAAAATTAACTTCCTCAATAACTTAACATAACTTTTATAATAACTAATAAATATAGGATCTGATGAGCTTTTAACAATTCTACTCATTTCTTGTTTCTTATCCAATGATTTTTTAATGCCCTTAGTAAGCCATGGTTTTTTACAATTAGTAGCTTTTACAAGTTTTTTTGGAAAGTTTTCTTCAAAATTCAACAATAGTATCCTCAAAAAATTATCAAAAGTTACATCTATTTCATCTTTGACATTAAACACATTATTCCAATCAATATTTGACAAAACTTCTCTAAAATTAATTTTGTTTCTCCCTGAAAAAACACGTTTAAGTTGACTTGATGACTTACTGCTATTTTTTACCTTGTCTGTAAGATTCAATTTCAAAAGTTGAGCATTGTGGTCAGATAATCCGAAATCAACTACCCTTGTTTCACTTCCCTCCTGGTTGGTTATTATGTAGTCTATGCAAGTTTCCGACCTCTCTGTCACCCTTGTTGGTTCATTAACATGTGAAAACAACCCAAAAGAGTCTAACAGACTAAAAAGCTCAGTTTTTTGTGCCGAGTCGGATAGTGCATCAATATTTAAATCACCACATATAATTACATGTTTCTGTTTTGAATCTTTACTAACTAAATTCAAAATTTTTTCTACCTGATCAAAAAACCCACTGAATGCTCCAGAGGGTGGGCGATATAACGCCACCACTACAGTTGAGGTTTTCTCATAATTGATTTCTACTGCTGCACACTCAATTATATTTTCAATAGAGAGACTTACAAAGTCTCTTCTAACCCTTGAAGGTATGTTGTCTTTTACAGCCACAAAAACTCCCCCCCGTATACTATTAATCCTTCCGAAAAAAGACACTATTTTCCAACCCTCAAGCCTATTAAGAATCTCAAAGTTATCTTCACTTAGCCAATGCTCTGTTACACATAAAATATCTACACTGTATTGGCCTGAATCCAAATAAGCTAATAACTCGTCTATTTTATTGACAATACTCCTAATATTTACATGAAATAACCAAGATTCGAAACTTTTAGGAGAGATTACTTTACAACTGGTCTTTACTTTACAGAAACTTCTGGAGAAAGTAGAATTCCTAAAAAATCCTTAACAGCTGAACAACTAGTATTTAGATTAGAATTATTTACATTGGAGCCATTAACACCTAAAAGACTATTGTCAAGGATATTTTGGTCTGGTTTTGAGGTTGTGAGTGAAAGGGGTGGGAAATCTTCAATACGGAACATAGAAACAGGAAGGGATTTTTTAGTTGGTGATTGCCAGGCTGAATGTTTTGGGGAAGAACTGTGTATGGAAGTTTTCAAGGAAACATCAGGGAAGGGTTCGATCAGAGAGGTGTCGGTGGTAGGTGCAGGAACACTCTCACTAGGCTTGTCACGTCTCACTTCACTCACCGCTTTGGCACTTGTAGACTCAGTCGCGGGTGTCGAGGTAGTTGATCTGCGGCGACGCTCTGCATCTCCGATGAATCCCATCAGAAACTCTCCCAGTCGCTCTTTACCCCGTCGATTAAGGTGGAGCCCATGTTTGGTGAAGTCAGACCTCCTGAGAAAGTAGTTGATGTCTTCATAGAATAAGTTGGGTTCTCCCTTGTAATTCTTGATTAATTTCATAGATAAACGGTTTGCAAAAAAAATATCATCGTTGCGGGAGGGGTCGTCATGACGATAGGGCACACTACAAACCAAAACGTTAGTTCTAAGTTGCAATGAAGTAAGTTGTTCTATTCCTTGAGAAATAGTGAGTTGCCCTGGTTCGTAGCGGTGTAGGTCGTTGGTGCCAGCCAGTACGATAACAAAATCGTCTTCATTGAAGTCTCGAATCATTCTAAGCCCGTCTCGAATAACATGTTTTAATTTAGCGCCAGGTTTAGTGTAAACAAAGGTACTATACTCATTTCCCATGCTTTTCAAGTATTTATCAAGATCCTTTCCTTGACTATCTGCCAAAATTGTAAGCTTCTTCTTCTTTTTAGTTTCACCTGTGCATCTTACACACGACTGGCCATTGTTCACTTGTTTAACTTGAGGTGACGCTGACCTGTGCACATCAGCCTGAACCTGCATTTGATGACCAATTGTACCTGATGACGGCGGCGAATTGTCCGATGCCAGCACAGAAAATCTATTGTTTAACTTAATTGTATCACACGTGTTAACGCTAAGGCTCGCTTTAACTGATTTTCTTGGTGTTGTGAATACTGAGTTTGTTGAAGCTGTGGCCGGCATTGTATTTGATGTAATTTTCACTTTTTCGTGAATTTCAGCTTGAAGTATGTTTATTATTGCGTTTTTACTTTTTAACTCTTCCTTTAATCCACTTTGTGACAATTGCAGGCTTTCAATTTCCGATTTCAAAAGTTGAACTTCCTCTTCAGCTCTTCCTTCATAAAAAGATATGTCCTCTAGGTTTAATTTCCTCATCGTTTTCTCCTCCTCCAGTTTTTTTGTGAGAAGTCTGTTTTCCTCTGTCAAAGCAATATTAGTAGTTTTTATAACGTTAATTGCAGTGATTGAGGCGTCTAACTTATTTAAAACCATGGTAATGTCAGGAATCAAGTCGACTATGGCATCTCTGGTGTACTTTTCAGATAGAGTCGAGAGCGTTCCACGAAGATTTACAGCAAAGTCAATAACTTCATCGTTTATAAGGTCACCTTTTAAATTGCTGAGATCTTTCTCCGCCTCACGCATTAAATTGACGCGCCCTCGTCGAGTCATAACGCCAGTCATTTTCTCGGATCCTGCAGTATCGGGATACCAACAGAAGAAAAGTGTGTGTTGCGTGGTTGCCTAGGCTGCGTATGCAGGCGCTTAGCCAGTTCCGCCGGTAGCCACTAGGTAGCGTGGGAATGCACTCTTGGTGATCTCATGCTTGGATTACCGCCTCGTCGCTTTGATCCCACCGATTGCAAGCTTGGAGTCTTTGTGCGCATGCGCGAACTTCAAAGTTGAATTTAACGGCGATCCTGAGTAAAAACGTAAGATCTGCACTAACCTATCTTAAAGACGAGACTTGTAAGTAGGCTATTTACTTTACGTTGTGTTAATAAAGACTGAGGTCATATAACAAAAATTATGCCTCAGCCACTAGATTTATAATTAAGTACAACACTCACTTGTCAATTGCAATTATTCCGTCAAAATAATAACAAATCTTAAGACACATTAACTGATGACTTAATCCATGTCAGTCAGGCTTACCACAATTGTGTACAAGGTTGTACAAGTGTGTACAAGGTTGTACAAGTGTGTACAAGGTTGTACAATTGTGTTCAAGGCTGTACAAGTGTGTACAAGGTTGTACAAGTGTGTACAAGGCTGTACAATTGTGTACAAGATTGTACAAGTGTGTACAAGGTTGTACAAGTGTGTACAAGGTTGTACAATTGTGTACAAGACTGTACAAGTGTGTACAAAGTTGTGCAAGTGTAAACAAGGTTGTACAAGTGTGTACAAGGTTGTACAATTGTGTACAAGGTTGTACAAGTGTCTACAAGGTTGTACAAGTGTGTACAAGGGTGTACAATCGTGTACAAGGATGTACAAGTTTGTACAAGATTGTACAAGTGTGTACTGGGTTGTACAAGTGTGTACAAGATTGTATAAGTTTGTACAAGGTTGTACAATTGTGTACAAGGGTGTACAAGTGTGTACAAATGTGTACAAGTGTGTACAGGGGTGTACAAGTTTGTACAAGGGTGTACAAGTTTTACAAGGTTGTACAAGTGTGTACAAGGTTGTACAAGTTGTGTACTGGGTTGTACAAGTGTGTACAAGATTGTATAAGTTTGTACAAGGTTGTACAAGTGTGTACAAGGGTGTACAAGTGTGTACAAATGTGTACAAGTGTGTACAGGGGTGTACAAGTTTGTACAAGGGTGTACAAGTTTTACAAGGTTGTACAAGTGTGTACAAGGTTGTACAAGTTGTGTACAAGGTTGTACATGTGTGTACAAGGGTGTACAAGTGTGTACAAGGTTGTACAAGTGTGTACAAGCTTGTACAAGTGTGTACAAGGGTGTACAAGTGTGTACAAGGTTGTACAAGTTTTTACAAGGTTGTACAAGTGTGTACAAGGGTGTAAAATTCTGTACAAGGATGTACAAGTTTGTACAAGTTTGTACAAGGTTGTACAAGTGTGTACAAGGATGTACAAGTTTGTACAAGGGTGTACAAGTGTGTACGATAAGTAAAAGTGTGTACAAGGGTGTACAAGGTTGTACAAGTGTGTACAAGGTTGTACAATTGTGTACAAGGCTGTACAAGTGTGTACAAGGTTGTACAATTGTGTACAAGGCTGTACAAGTGTGTACAAGATTGTACAAGTGTGTACAAGGTTGTACAAGTGTGTACAAGGATGTACAAGTTTGTACAAGTGTGTACAAGTGTGTACGATGTGTAAAAGTTTGTACAAGGGTGTACAAGGTTGTACAAGTGTGTACAAGGTTGTACAATTGTGTACAAGGCTGTACAAGTGTGTACAAGGTTGTACAATTTTGTACAAGGCTGTACAAGTGTGTACAAGGTTGTACAAGTGTGTACAAGGCTGTACAATTGTGTACAAGGTTGTACAAGTGTGTACAAGGTTGTACAAGTGTGTACAAGGTTGTACAATTGTGTACAAGGCTGTACAAGTGTGTACAAGGTTGTACAAGTGTGTACAAGGTTGTACAAGTGTGTACAAGGTTGTACAAGTGTGTACAAGGTTGTACAAGTGTGTACAAGGTTGTACAATTGTGTATCAGGTTGTACAAGTGTGTACAAGGTTGTACAAGTGTGTACAAGGGTGAACAATCGTGTACAAGGATGTACAAGTTTGTACAAGTTTGTACAAGGTTGTACAAGTGTGTACAAGGATGTACAAGTTTGTACAAGGGTGCACAAGTGTGTACAAGGGTGTACAATCGTGTACAAGCTTGTACAAGTTTGTACAAGGGTGTACAGGTTTGTACAAGGTTGTACAAGGTTGTACAAGTGTGTACAAGGGTGTACAAATGTGTACAAGGATGTAAAAGTTTGTACAAGTGTGTACAAGTTTGTACAAGGTTGTACAAGTGTGTACAAGGTTTTACAATTGTGTACAAGGTTGTAAAAGTTTGTACAAGAGAGTACAAGTTTGTACAAGATTGTACAAGTGTGTACTGGGTTGTACAAGTGTGTACAAGATTGTATAAGTTTGTACAAGGTTGTACAATTGTGTACAAGGGTGTACAAGTGTGTACAAATGTGTACAAGTTTTACAAGGATGTACAAGTGTGTACAAGGTTGTACAAGTTGTGTACAAGGTTGTACATGTGTGTACAAGGGTTTACAAGTTTTTACAAGGCTCTACAAGTGTGTACAAGGTTGTACAAGGCTGTACAAGTGTGTACAAGGTTGTACAAGGTTGTACAAGTGTGTACAAAGGTGTACAAGTTTTTACGAGGATGTACAAGTGTGTACAAGGTTGTACAAGTGTGTACAAGGCTGTACAATTGTGTACAAGGTTGTACAAGTGTGTACAAGGTTGTACAAGTGTGTACAAGGTTGTACAATTGTGTACAAGGCTGTACAAGTGTGTACAAGGTTGTACAAGTGTGTACAAGGCTGTACAATTGTGTACAAGGTTGTACAAGTGTGTACAAGGTTGTACAAGTGTGTACAAGGTTGTACAATTGTGTACAAGGCTGTACAAGTGTGTTCAAGGTTGTACAAGTGTGTACAAGGTTGTACAAGTGTGTACAAGGTTGTACAATTGTGTACAAGGTTGTACAATTGTGTACAAGGTTGTACAAGTGTGTACAAGGTTGTACAAGTGTGTACAAGGTTGTACAAGTGTGTACAAGGTTGTACAAGTGTGTACAAGGTTGTACAAGTGTGTACAAGGTTGTACAAGTGTGTACAAGGTTGTACAAGTGTGTACAAGGTTGTACAAGTGTGTACAAGGTTGTACAAGTGTGTACAAGCTTGTACAAGTGTGTACAAGCTTGTACAAGTGTGTACAAGCTTGTACAAGTGTGTACAAGCTTGTACAAGTGTGTACAAGGTTGTACAAGTTTTTACAAGGTTGTACAAGTGTGTACAAGGGTGTAAAATCGTGTACAAGGATGTACAAGTTTGTACAAGTTTGTACAAGGTTGTACAAGTGTGTATAAGGATGTACAAGTTTGTACAAGGGTGTACAAGTGTGTACGATAAGTAAAAGTGTGTACAAGGGTGTACAAGGTTGTACAAGTGTGTACAAGGTTTTACAATTGTGTACAAGGCTGTACAAGTGTGTACAAGGTTGTACAATTGTGTACAAGGCTGTACAAGTGTGTACAAGGTTGTACAAGTGTGTACAAGGTTGTACAAGTGTGTACAAGGTTGTACAAGTGTGTACAAGGTTGTACAAGTGTGTACAAGGTTGTACAAGTGTGTACAAGGTTGTACAAGTGTGTACAAGGTTGTACAAGTGTGTACGAGGTTGTACAATTGTGTACAAGGTTGTACAAGTGTGTACAAGGTTGTACAATTGTGTACAAGGCTGTACAAGTGTGTACAAGGTTGTACAAGTGTGTACAAGGGTGTACAAGTTTTTACAAGGTTGTACAAGTGTGTACAAGGTTGTACAAGTGTGTACAAGGCTGTACAATTGTGTACAAGGTTGTACAAGTGTGTACAAGGTTGTACAAGTGTGTACAAGGTTGTACAATTGTGTACAAGGCTGTACAAGTGTGTACAAGGTTGTACAAGTGTGTACAAGGCTGTACAATTGTGTACAAGGTTGTACAAGTGTATACAAGGTTGTACAAGTGTGTACAAGGTTGTACAATTGTGTACAAGAATGTACAAGTGTGTACAAAGTTGTGCAAGTGTGCACAAGGTTGTACAATTGTGTACAAGGCTGTACAAGTGTGTACAACCTTGTACACACTTTACAACCTTGTACACACTTGTACAACCTTGTACACAATTGTACAGCCTTGTACACACTTGTACAACCTTGTACACACTTGTACAACCTTGTAAAAACTTGTACACACTTGTACAACCTTGTACAACCTTGTACACACTTGTACAACCTTGTACAACCTTGTACACACTTGTACAGCCTTGTACACAATTGTACAACCTTGTACACACTTGTACAACCTTGTACACAATTGTACAACCTCGTACACACTTGTACAACCTTGTACACACTTGTACAACCTTGTACACACTTGTACAACCTTGTACACACTTGTACAAACTTGTACACACTTGTACAACCTTTTACACACTTGTACAGCCTTGTACACAATTGTACAACCTTGTACACACTTGTACAGCCTTGTACACAATTGTACAACCTTGTACACACTTGTACAACCTTGTACACCCTTGTACACACTTTTACTTATCGTACACACTTGTACACCCTTGTACAAACTTGTACATCCTTGTACACACTTGTACAACCTTGTACAAACTTGTACATCCTTGTACACGATTTTACACCCTTGTACACACTTGTACAACCTTGTACACACTTGTACAACCTTGTACACACTTGTACAACCTTGTACACACTTGTACAACCTTGTACACACTTGTACAACCTTGTACACACTTGTACAACCTTGTACACACTTGTACAACCTTGTACACACTTGTACAACCTTGTACACACTTGTACAACCTTGTACACACTTGTACAACCTTGTACACACTTGTACAACCTTGTACACACTTGTACAACCTTGTACACACTTGTACAACCTTGTACACACTTGTACAACCTTGTACACACTTGTACAGCCTTGTACACACTTGTACAGCCTTGTCCACACTTGTACAGCCTTGTACACAATTGTAAAACCTTGTACACACTTGTACAACCTTGTACACCCTTGTACACACTTTTACTTATCGTACACACTTGTACACCCTTGTACAAACTTGTACATCCTTATACACACTTGTACAACCTTGTACAAACTTGTACAAACTTGTACATCCTTGTACACGATTTTACACCCTTGTACACACTTGTACAACCTTGTAAAAACTTGTACAACCTTGTACACACTTGTACACCCTTGTACACACTTGTACAAGCATGTACACACTTGTACAAGCTTGTACACACTTGTACAAGCTTGTACACACTTGTACAAGCTTGTACACACTTGTACAAGCTTGTACACACTTGTACAAGCTTGTACACACTTGTACAAGCTTGTACACACTTGTACAACCTTGTACACACTTGTACAACCTTGTACACACTTGTACAACCTTGTACACACTTGTACAACCTTGTACACACTTGTACAACCTTGTACACACTTGTACAACCTTGTACACACTTGTACAACCTTGTACACACTTGTACAACCTTGTACACACTTGTACAACCTTGTACACACTTGTACAACCTTGTACACAATTGTACAACCTTGTACACACTTGCACAACCTTGTACACACTTGTACAACCTTGAACACACTTGTACAGCCTTGTACACAATTGTACAACCTTGTACACACTTGTACAACCTTGTACACACTTGTACAACCTTGTACACAATTGTACAGCCTTGTACACACTTGTACAACCTTGTACACACTGGTACAGCCTTGTACACAATTGTACAACCTTGTACACACTTGTACAACCTTGTACACACTTGTACAACCTTGTACACAATTGTACAGCCTTGTACACACTTGTACAACCTTGTACACACTTGTACATCCTCGTAAAAACTTGTACACCTTTGTACACACTTGTACAACCTTGTACAACCTTGTACACACTTGTACAGCCTTGTACAACCTTGTACACACTTGTAGAGCCTTGTAAAAACTTGTACACCCTTGTACACACATGTACAACCTTGTACACAACTTGTACAACCTTGTACACACTTGTACAACCTTGTAAAACTTGTACACATTTGTACACACTTGTACACCCTTGTACACACTTGTACAACCTTGTACAAACTTATACAATCTTGTACACACTTGTACAACCCAGTACACACTTGTACAATCTTGTACAAACTTGTACTCCCTTGTACAAACTTGTACAACCTTGTACACAATTGTAAAACCTTGTACACACTTGTACAACCTTGTACAAACTTGTACACACTTGTACAAACTTTTACATCCTTGTACACATTTGTACACCCTTGTACACACTTGTACAACCTTGTACAACCTTGTACAAACCTGTACACCCTTGTACACACTTGTACAAGCTTGTACACGATTGTACACCCTTGTACACACTTGTGCACCCTTGTACAAACTTGTACATCCTTGTACACACTTGTACAACCTTGTACAAACTTGTACAAACTTGTACATCCTTGTACACGATTGTTCACCCTTGTACACACTTGTACAACCTTGTACACACTTGTACAACCTGATACACAATTGTACAACCTTGTATACACTTGTACAACCTTGTACACACTTGTACAACCTTGTTCACACTTGTACAACCTTGTACACACTTGTACAACCTTGTACACACTTGTACAGCCTTGTACACAATTGTACAACCTTGTACACACTTGTACAACCTTGTACACACTTGTACAACCTTGTATACAATTGTACAGCCTTGTACACACTTGTACAACCTTGTACACACTTGTACAGCCTTGTACAAAATTGTACAACCTTGTACACACTTGTACAGCCTTGTACACAATTGTACAACCTTGTACACACTTGTACAACCTTGTACACCCTTGTACAAACTTTTACACAACGTACACACTTGTACACCCTTGTACAAACTTGTACATCCTTGTACACACTTGTACAACCTTGTACACACTTGTACAATCTTGTACACACTTGTACAGCCTTGTACACAATTGTACAACCTTGTACACACTTGTACAGCCTTGTACACAATTGTACAACCTTGTACACACTTGTACAACCTTGTACACCCTTGTACACACTTTTACTTATCGTACACACTTGTACACCCTTGTACAAACTTGTACATCCTTGTACACACTTGTACAACCTTGTACAAACTTGTACAAACTTGTACATCCTTGTACACGATTTTACACCTTTGTACAACCTTGTAAAAACTTGTACAACCTTGTACACACTTGTACACCCTTGTACACACTTGTACAAGCTTGTACACACTTGTACAAGCTTGTACACACTTGTACAACCTTGTACACACTTGTACACCCTTGTATACACATGTACAACCTTGTACACAACTTGTACAACCTTGTACACACTTGTACAACCTTGTAAAACTTGTACACCCTTGTACAAACTTGTACACCCCTGTACACACTTGTACACATTTGTACACACTTGTACACCCTTGTACACACTTGTACAACCTTGTACAAACTTATACAATCTTGTACACACTTGTACAACCCAGTACACAACTTGTACAACCTTGTACACACTTGTACAACCTTGTAAAACTTGTACACCCTTGTACAAACTTGTACACCCCTGTACACACTTGTACACATTTGTACACACTTGTACACCCTTGTACACACTTGTACAACCTTGTACAAACTTATACAATCTTGTACACACTTGTACAACCCAGTACACACTTGTACAATCTTGTACAAACTTGTACATCCTTGTACACGATTGTACACCCTTGTACACACTTGTACAACCTTGTACACACTTGTACAACCTTGTACACACTTGTACAACCTTGTACACAATTGTACAACCTTGTACACACTTGTACAACCTTGTTTACACTTGCACAACTTTGTACACACTTGTACAGTCTTGTACACAATTGTACAACCTTGTACACACTTGTACAACCTTGTACACACTTGTACAACCTTGTACACAATTGTACAGCCTTGTACACACTTGTACAACCTTGTACACACTTGTACAGCCTTGTACACAATTGTACAACCTTGTACACACTTGTACAACCTTGTACACACTTGTACAACCTTGTACACAATTGTACAGCCTTGTACACACTTGTACAACCTTGTACACACTTGTACAACCTTGTAAAAACTTGTACACTTTGTACACACTTGTACAACCTTGTACAACCTTGTACACACTTGTACAGCCTTGTACACAATTGTACATACTTGTACACACTTGTACAACCTCGTACACAATTGTACAACCTCGTACACACTTATACAACCTTGTACACACTTGTACAACCTTGTACACACTTGTACAACCTTGTACACACTTGTACAACCTTGTACACACTTGTACAACCTTGTACACACTTGTACAACCTTGTACACACTTGTACAACCTTTTACACACTTGTACAGCCTTGTACACAATTGTACAATCTTGTACACACTTGTACAGCCTTGTACACAATTGTACAACCTTGTACACACTTGTACAACCTTGTACACCCTTGTACACACTTTTACTTATCGTACACACTTGTACACCCTTGTACATCCTTGTACACGATTTTACACCCTTGTACACACTTGTACAACCTTGTAAAAACTTGTACAACCTTGTACACACTTGTACACCCTTGTACACACTTGTACAAGCTTGTACACACTTGTACAACCATGTACACACTTGTACAACCTTGTACACACTTGTACAACCTTGTACACACTTGTACAACCTTGTACACACTTGTACAACCTTGTACACACTTGTACAACCTTGTACACACTTGTACAACCTTGTACACACTTGTACAACCTTGTACACACTTGTACAACCTTGTACACACTTGTACAACCTTGTACACACTTGTACAGCCTTGTACACAATTGTACAACCTTGTACACACTTGTACAGCCTTGTACACAATTGTAAAACCTTGTACACACTTGTACAACCTTGTACACCCTTGTACACACTTTTACGTATCGTACACACTTGTACACCCTTGTACAAACTTGTACATCCTTGTACACACTTGTACAACCTTGTACAAACTTGTACAAACTTGTACATCCTTGTACACGATTTTACACCCTTGTACACACTTGTACAACCTTGTAAAAACTTGTACAACCTTGTACACACTTGTACACCCTTGTACACACTTGTACAAGCTTGTACACACTTGTACAAGCTTGTACACACTTGTACAACCTTGTACACACTTGTACAACCTTGTACACACTTGTACAACCTTGTACACACTTGTACAACCTTGTACACACTTGTACAACCTTGTACACACTTGTACAACCTTGTACACACTTGTACAAACTTGTACACACTTGTACAACCTTTTACACACTTGTACAGCCTTGTACACAATTGTACAACCTTGTACACACTTGTACAGCCTTGTACACAATTGTACAACCTTGTACACACTTGTACAACCTTGTACACCCTTGTACACACTTTTACTTATCGTACACACTTGTACACCCTTGTACAAACTTGTACATCCTTGTACACACTTGTACAACCTTGTACAAACTTGTACATCCTTGTACACGATTTTACACCCTTGTACACACTTGTACAACCTTGTACACACTTGTACAACCTTGTACACACTTGTACAACCTTGTACACACTTGTACAACCTTGTACACACTTGTACAACCTTGTACACACTTGTACAACCTTGTACACACTTGTACAACCTTGTACACACTTGTACAACCTTGTACACACTTGTACAACCTTGTACACACTTGTACAACCTTGTACACACTTGTACAACCTTGTACACACTTGTACAGCCTTGTACACACTTGTACAGCCTTGTACACAATTGTAAAACCTTGTACACACTTGTACAACCTTGTACACCCTTGTACACACTTTTACTTATCGTACACACTTGTACACCCTTGTACAAACTTGTACATCCTTATACACACTTGTACAACCTTGTACAAACTTGTACAAACTTGTACATCCTTGTACACGATTTTACACCCTTGTACACACTTGTACAACCTTGTAAAAACTTGTACAACCTTGTACACACTTGTACACCCTTGTACACACTTGTACAAGCTTGTACACACTTGTACAAGCTTGTACACACTTGTACAAGCTTGTACACACTTGTACAACCTTGTACACACTTGTACAACCTTGTACACACTTGTACAACCTTGTACACACTTGTACAACCTTGTACACACTTGTACAACCTTGTACACACTTGTACAACCTTGTACACACTTGTACAACCTTGTACACACTTGTACAACCTTGTACACACTTGTACAACCTTGTACACACTTGTACAACCTTGTACACAATTGTACAACTTTGTACACACTTGTACAACCTTGTACACACTTGTACAACCTTGTACACAATTGTACAACCTTGTACACAATTGTACAACCTTGTACACACTTGCACAACCTTGTACACACTTGTACAACCTTGAACACACTTGTACAGCCTTGTACACATTTGTACACCCTTGTACACACTTGTACAACCTTGTACAACCTTGTACAAACCTGTACACCCTTGTACACACTTGTACAAGCTTGTACACGATTGTACACCCTTGTACACACTTGTGCACCCTTGTACAAACTTGTACATCCTTGTACACACTTGTACAACCTTGTACAAACTTGTACAAACTTGTACATCCTTGTACACGATTGTTCACCCTTGTACACACTTGTACAACCTTGTACACACTTGTACAACCTGATACACAATTGTACAACCTTGTATACACTTGTACAACCTTGTACACACTTGTACAACCTTGTTCACACTTGTACAACCTCGTACACACTTGTACAACCTTGTACACACTTTTACAGCCTTGTACACAATTGTACAACCTTGTACACACTTGTACAACCTTGTACACACTTGTACAACCTTGTATACAATTGTACAGCCTTGTACACACTTGTACAACCTTGTACACACTTGTACAGCCTTGTACAAAATTGTACAACCTTGTACACACTTGTACAGCCTTGTACACAATTGTACAACCTTGTACACACTTGTACAACCTTGTACACCCTTGTACAAACTTTTACACAACGTACACACTTGTACACCCTTGTACAAACTTGTACATCCTTGTACACACTTGTACAACCTTGTACACACTTGTACAATCTTGTACACACTTGTACAGCCTTGTACACAATTGTACAACCTTGTACACACTTGTACAGCCTTGTACACAATTGTACAACCTTGTACACACTTGTACAACCTTGTACACCCTTGTACACACTTTTACTTATCGTACACACTTGTACACCCTTGTACAAACTTGTACATCCTTGTACACACTTGTACAACCTTGTACAAACTTGTACAAACTTGTACATCCTTGTACACGATTTTACACCCTTGTACAACCTTGTAAAAACTTGTACAACCTTGTACACACTTGTACACCCTTGTACACACTTGTACAAGCTTGTACACACTTGTACAAGCTTGTACACACTTGTACAACCTTGTACACACTTGTACACCCTTGTATACACATGTACAACCTTGTACACAACTTGTACAACCTTGTACACACTTGTACAACCTTGTAAAACTTGTACACCCTTGTACAAACTTGTACACCCCTGTACACACTTGTACACATTTGTACACACTTGTACACCCTTGTACACACTTGTACAACCTTGTACAAACTTATACAATCTTGTACACACTTGTACAACCCAGTACACAACTTGTACAACCTTGTACACACTTGTACAACCTTGTAAAACTTGTACACCCTTGTACAAACTTGTACACCCCTGTACACACTTGTACACATTTGTACACACTTGTACACCCTTGTACACACTTGTACAACCTTGTACAAACTTATACAATCTTGTACACACTTGTACAACCCAGTACACACTTGTACAATCTTGTACAAACTTGTACATCCTTGTACACGATTGTACACCCTTGTACACACTTGTACAACCTTGTACACACTTGTACAACCTTGTACACACTTGTACAACCTTGTACACAATTGTACAACCTTGTACACACTTGTACAACCTTGTTTACACTTGCACAACTTTGTACACACTTGTACAGTCTTGTACACAATTGTACAACCTTGTACACACTTGTACAACCTTGTACACACTTGTACAACCTTGTACACAATTGTACAGCCTTGTACACACTTGTACAACCTTGTACACACTTGTACAGCCTTGTACACAATTGTACAACCTTGTACACACTTGTACAACCTTGTACACACTTGTACAACCTTGTACACAATTGTACAGCCTTGTACACACTTGTACAACCTTGTACACACTTGTACAACCTTGTAAAAACTTGTACACCCTTGTACACACTTGTACAACCTTGTACAACCTTGTACACACTTGTACAGCCTTGTACACAATTGTACATACTTGTACACACTTGTACAACCTCGTACACAATTGTACAACCTCGTACACACTTATACAACCTTGTACACACTTGTACAACCTTGTACACACTTGTACAACCTTGTACACACTTGTACAACCTTGTACACACTTGTACAACCTTTTACACACTTGTACAGCAGTAGACCCCATGGGAGGATAAACCAAAATGACCTTGAACTGGGTCATTGACCTTGGGGGTGAAGATAAGCTTGTTATCGTGACCTTGGGGTCAAGATACACTTGTTATCATGACCTTGGGGTCAAGATAAGCTTGTTATCATGGTGTTGACTAATTAGGTTTGTCCATGGAGGTTAAGAGTGTGATAAAAAGTTTTTAGGAGTAGTCGGGAATCGAACCCGGGTCTCTAGCATGTGAGGCGGGAGTGTTAGCTATTGAGCTATGACGTCAGTTTGTAGAGCAAGAGTCTGAGGTGGTATAATAGAATAGTCGTTGGATTTTTTGTCACCAGATTGCAGTACTGTAGGTATAATTTTTACAACTGACCTGCACACCTTACACCAATTATACATTAAGATAGTGGTTGTTTGGTGTTTTATAGTTTTACCACCAGATTGCAACACTGTAGGTGTAATCCCTACAACCTCATATTAATTATACCTTAAGATGGTAGTGGTTTGGTGTTCCACTTTTTGTGTTTAGTACCAAGATGACAGATGCCATGTAATTTCTGTTTTATAAAACTGACTCAAATTAATATACCTTTTATGATGCTATCAATAAAATTGTGGATGCCATGTTACTTTTGTTCCATAAAACTGACTTAAATTAATATACCTCTAGGATTCTATCAATGGTATAATAATAACAAAATATGTAGTGACAGTTAGACAAATTTATTAAAACTTCTTTTCAATCATACAAATTGGAGTAGTTCCATCTTTATCAAAAATAATTTTCAGGTAGTAGCCCTCTTGTACGATTGTCTCCAGATCCGACTCGTCCAACGCCTCTGTGAATTTGTTAGGGAGGAAGATCGACGTTATTATGTCCTCTCTCTGGATGTTCAGGATGGTCGCCATCCTCCCAAAACGTGTTGTCACCTTCTTAGCACCTACAATCAGTGATGGAGGTTGCCCAACGAGGTCCTTCGGGTGAACCGTCTCTGGAGAGCTGTTAAGAACCGCAAGTCTTGCACTCAGGGATGACATTTTCTGTAACATAAAACAATCTTTTAAGTATTTTATAATAATAATTAGACGAAAAATTATTAGTTGCAGTAGTCGGGTTAGTGTAGTGAGTCAATTCATGCCTTTTATTTTACTACAATACCTACTTGTATATTACGGTGATTATTCCTGGAGTGGAGAAGAGAGAGAGAGAGAATCCTGGATGGTCTTGGTGGAGAAAGAGGGAGTGTCTGCTGGAGTGGTGAGTGTCTGCTGAGTGACCGCTGAATGTGATACCAATATGGTGTGCGGTGGGGATTTTATACTGCCCAGGCTCCCCCCACTACATCTGACCGCAAGGTCACTGAGCTAGTTATGTAATAGCTAATAAGATGGCTAGATGGTATGGTCTAACTGTCACTTGGTTTTTTAATAAAATATACGTTGTTTTCCTAGAATAGTGGTTCTGCATACCGGACATCTATATACTCTGTGGACACATATTTGACATAATACGTGTCCACAGGAACGTAACATCACCGTGGGTGTACGATCCAAACAGACCCTACAGACGGGAGGGGAGCTATCTCGCCTAGGGGGTGTTTGTGGGTGTTGGGGTGATATCTGACTATAAGTTGGAAACCCATGCCTTTCAGCAATTCCGGCCACCTTCTCGCTTGATAATCCTAGAGGAGTGCTTAAACTTTGGTAAAGATCGTTCCATATAGAGGGTGCCAAAGCACACCTCTCTTGATCGGAACATTCTATGAAAAAATAATTCAACATTCCTAGCACTCCCGCTAGGATTATCATCCACTCCAGCAGGACATCAATCACCTCTTCAGACTGCCATGGTGGTGAGAGTGCCGTATCACTCTGAAACAAAAACATTAAATATTTTTTTTGCATAGGGAGAGAGAGAGAGAGAGAGAGAGAGGGAGAGAGAGAGAGAGATTGAGTGAGAGAGATGTGAAACTAACCCGTAACAGATTGTCGACCAGCGAGTTTTCACGATGTAACACTCCTGATAGAATACTTCCATCACAGCTGGGACTCATACGTCTCATACACAGCTGGCATACAGTCCATGTACAACCATTCACCCTTGCTCTAGCTCTTGGTGGCGGGGGGCCGTGTACAGCCGCAATGTAGACATCATCCTGCAGATTGCAAACACTTGTTACATGTTTATCTTTAAAGCATAAAACAAAAAATTGCACCATTGCCCTATGATTGTGAACACTCACCAATATTGAGGGTGATGGAGGAGTTGTAAAAAGTCTCCGACGATGTTCGAGGTTAGCAAATCTAACTGGTGATCCTCTGTGTTGATCCTGCTGTCTCGAGTGATTTGGTGTTGTAAATGAAACAGCTCGAGCCTGGTTTATGTATTCCTGTTGTTGTTGTTGGTTGGATAAAGTCTGTAAAAATTGGAATATATGTAATCCTGTTTAGATAAAAAAATATACCTTTTACATCACCAGTACCTAGACTTACCAATGTTCTTTGACTTGGTGGAAATTCAAACGGATCAGGAGATGGAGGGGATATTTGTCTATTGTCTTGAGAAGAGGTAGCTTGGTCGCCAGTCCATCCTCTCGTCTCTGGTGATGCAAAAATGTCAGGGGAAGGTGGTCGTCTGGGGCGGTTAGCTCCGGGTGTTATCCTCACTGGATTGATGTTTTCCCTTTCTGAGTAAAGCCGTCGGTTTACCCTTGGAGTGGATGTGTGTGGTTCATCAGTCCAGTTAGAAGAAGCCATCAAATGGTCCTCTTCTAATGGAAAATACCGGGGTTGTAGGGGCTGTAAGAGGAAATTGTATTAAAATAAGAAAATCACACTTACACACACACACACACACACACACACACACACACAGTAAATTACCAAACAACCTATGGTATACTTACGTTTCTGTTTCGAGGGGGTGAGGCTGTAATAACATTCAGGCTTGATAAAACAAAAAACACTATAGCAATCATTTTGTAAACTGTGTTTAATACCAACACATGGTTTCCATTATATAGCTAGCTTTATCGCAGCTGACTGACCTTAATGACCTGTTCTCTTGCAGATTAGAAACAACAACTTTGTTAGAGCTTGACATATATTATAGCATGACTATTCTTATGGGCCCACGTTTCCACACCACCCAAGAGGTAGGGGCCTCGGCGCGTTCTTTTTGTTTACCCAGAGCATCACCTGTAGTCCTAGCCTCTGGGGTAAGGGGCCCCAACAACGCCCACTTACGGTGGTAGCCAACCGCAGGCAAATTGCTACCTCCCTTTAGTGCTGCGGCGTTCATATATTTATAACCTCCATAGATCCGTTCAAGCCATCACGGGGATACCCTCAACTGAATGCCGACCACCCCCGCCCCTTTACTAATCACCCATGGAGGTATACTACTTACACCTATTTAACGACCACTGAAAGTCCGTTCAAGCCAACACGAGGTTGTTCTCAACTGAATGCCGAACACCCCCGCCCCTTTACTAATCACCATCAGTGGTATACTATGTGCAATTATTTACAAACCTCACAAGTCCGTTCAAGCCAACACGGGGATGCCCTCAACTGAATGTCGACCACCCCCGCCCCTTTACTAATCACTTGTGGAGGTATACTACTTACAGCTATTTACAATCTACTATGAGTCCGTTCAAGCCATCACGGGGTTGACCTCAACTGAATGCCGACCACCCCCGCCCCTTTACTAATTACTCATAGGATAATTTTTTCTTCTTCCAAGTATTTGTGATCGGTTAGGAACTTTCCGCTTATATTCTGATACAATGCAATATTGTCCCAATCAACATTATTTGAAAAATCGTGAATAAACTGTTCTGAAAGGAACTGGTATCTACTGAGCACTTCCCAAGCTGCACTGTCAAAGCTCGGTGCCATTTCTCTGAGAAAGTTTTCAGAAAAAAGTTTCCGCCGCAGCACTTTGGACCAGACAACTCTGTGAAAATAGACTCTCAGCATGTCTAGTGAAAAATCATAGTTATCCGATAGCAAATTCCAGTCCATAAAAGAGTCAAATTTCATAATAAAACTGTCAGACATAACTCCGTCAGGAGCTTTGTGCTCTCGGGAAAGTAACTTCCACGCTGTCTCCATTGCAAATGATTAGATTTCAATCACTTCTCCTGTTTTTATAGGTTTTGCCAAAAGGATCGAGCACTGTACAGAGCACACTTAGCGCTTGCATCAACCTGGTGTTGAGGGAGCAAACAGTGCACTGTACAAGGTTCGCCTTGATCCCAAGTGATTTCCTTGACATTATGGTGAAACTTGTAACGACCCAAAACCCGTCAAGGGGTAAAAACCCGATTTTTGAAAGTTTCATTTTAAATATTATAATTTTCTACGTTCGGGGTAAGCCGCGCCCGCGTTGTCAGCGGCATCGTAGGGGCAAGGGTCCTACGTCATCGTAGAGGGGATGACGCTAGTTACCTACCCCGCCGCCAGGGGCGATGGCGAAGAAGGACCAGAAGAGCAGAGTCACTGGTCAGTCGTCCACCCGCTACCGAACCGTCAGTACGCTTGCTGTTTGGAGACAATCCAACAGTCTATAACCTCCTAAATTCTGGTCAATTAAAGATTTCCCCCGTTCCTGGTAGAATCCTAAGTCATCAGGTTAGTGTGCTACCGAATTTATTTTGTTTAATCTCATTTTTAGAGAAGTTTTATTATTTTTATTTTACTGTGCCGCAGTCGCGCGCACCCCGCACGCTTTTTCACGTACGAGCACACTACCTTTTGTCTTAAACCAGCTTCGGAAATCAGTTAAGTTGCCGGAACGGTTTACGTACGACTTACCTCGTTACCCCGGACCGTCCTACGTAAATTTGGTTTAAAAACCCCGTATCGACTCTGGTGACCGACCGAGTCTAATTTTCCCGACAAGTTTACTTTGGTGATTACCAAGTATAACGACCGAGTCTCGTTTTATATTAGTTAAGTTTCTAATTAATTAGGTTATTCGCATTCATCATAGGTTATTCAAAATTCTAAATTTAACTTCACATATTTTTCGAGTGGCTATGATGAGCACTTGTTGAAGGTAAGCTTAACATTGTAAGCATTATTGTTGTATTTAATTCTGAGCCAATAAACTCGAAACGATAATTAATTAACGAACACGTTAGAGTCCTGGACTATCTCATTGTAGGCTAAGCTATCTGGACAAATTTAAGGTGTGACAGAATTTCAGGTGAGACGACAATCACGTACTATAAAATCTCAACTTTGTCTCTCAACCCGAAATTTCGTCATATCAAATGGCGATCCGAACAGGGACTATTGAATGTTAACGATATTTTATGGCGCCCGAAGGCATAGTCGATAATTAATTGTTTTGGCTCAGAATTTAATAAATATTACACATACGAACATTACCATAATCAGTGTTGTGTACGAGACGTTACAGTGGAATATTGGTTGTATACCGTAGAACTATAGATACGATTAAACGTCAGTACTGTTGTTAAACGTACTACGTTTGTTTAATAGAATTACAGGATATTTATTGGAATTTAATCGAATTCGAACATAACCGTTTATACATCGCACTTATTTATACCAGTGTTTATAGATTTCCTCTGATAATTTATTGTTATTCTTTTATAATTATTTAAGTAGGAAATAGTTAACACTGCCTTCCGATTTAATTCATAATATTCTGTAAGAATTGTTCTGCTTTAAGAAGGCTAGTCGACCTGTCAGTTCACTAGTGTTGCGCTTGCCTATTGTTCTCTGTATGAATGGGTAAGAGATAAGAGCGGCCCGATCAGCTGTTTGATAACGGTTTGTTATTGGAGTTTCCCCGTAGTTCTTTCAATTCTAGTCGGCTTATTTCTGACAATATTTACATCCATTGCATTGCGTAATATTTATAACGCAACTGAAACGCGTTAAATATTTGGGATCAGAACTGTTTTATAATAATATTGTTGATTAACATATTGTTATACTTCTGGTTGTCCTAATATTTAACAGCAATTGGCATACCCCAGTTTTATTGTATTGTAATACATTTAATATTGTTACACACAGGGAATAACATTGTTTAATATAATAATACAGGATTATTATATTTTGGATTGAGCCTACTTACGACGGTCTACGTACACGTTAGTGATATAACAATATTGTTGGTTAACATATTATTGTATTGCTCAGTAACAATTAGTTCACAACGATCATTAGGCTAACGTATTATCGGAACTCTGTTACTTATTGTGATTGTAAACATTGATTGTTGGGGTATTGTATCAGTGGTTTAAATATTATACTGAACATTTGCGATTAGCGACGAGCCTTACGACAGTTACACAGTCTTTTACGTATTTTTTCGACAACAACCATTATCGTCGACTGTATATTTCCAAATAATAATTTAAAAATGACACCTTGGGAATTATTTTTGCGCCTCTGGACTTATATTTTCCCAGTTATGTATGTGCTGACTCCAGATGAGTCAGGGAAAAGGCCATCGCGCAAAAACAATGACCCGCCGTCAACTGCTACAGCTCCCGCCGTCACAACCGCTCCCACCGTCACAACCGCTCCCGCCATCACAACCGCTCCCGCCGTTACTACCGCTCCCGCCGTTACCATCGCTCCCACCGTTACCATCGATCCCGCCGTTACCACCGCTCCCGCCATTACCACTACAACTGCCGCTACCACTTCAACGTTTGTCACTACAGTTAACACCCGCGTGTCCACGGAACCGATCGTGCCGCGCACACCGTTTGACGATCCGCGCGTCGGGTGGATTTATAGACTAAGCAAAGAGGAGCTGCAGAATGAGATGAGTAAATACGGCCTTTCTGCGGCAGGTACGGCGGAGGAACTTAGGAAGAGTTTTGTGGATTTTTGGCGATCGCCATTCTCCACAATTACCCGTACCGAACCATACCGGACCGTTGACCCTCCACGCACTCTTAATATCCCGCCGGCGAATTACGGGTCGGAATACGCGTCTAAGGACAAGCTAGGCTTACATCCCGCCCTAGACGAACGTGACAGTGTACGGGAGATACTTGGGTTGTCACCGAATGCGGACTCTACGCTTGTGAAACGGGTCCTCGCCTCAATGGTGAATACCTTGAGGTCCAACGACGTGACTCCCACGGGACACTACGCGACCGACACGGTTCCCGCTCACGCCGCACCCCCTACCACGATTTATGCCGATCTGTGCTACGGTGCGGTACCACGTCCTAACGCCTCGGGAACTCGCGAGTTGCGCGATGCCGATCCACCGAGCCACGCAGGCCCTTCAAGCCGCCAATCGCTAGACGGAGCCTCCATTTACAACGTCGTTCGTAAGTGGAACCTTCGTTTTGACGGTCGCAAAGACCCGGTATCGTTCCTGGAACGCTTGGAGGAGCTAATGGGGGCGTATTCCTTAACTCCAGACCAGGTCTTCAGGGCTCTGCCAGAACTGTTGACTAGCAACGCCTTGTTATGGTACCGCAATAACCGGGAAGCGTGGGCCGATTTCCAGGATTTTCGTAGCCATTTCGAAATCCAATATCTACCACTCGGTTATCGCCGTAACTTGGACGAAGAGATTCGTAAGCGGACACAGGGTGACCAGGAGCCGTTCAGAGATTTTGTAGTCGCGTTAAGCACGCTAATTCGAAGGAGAGGATCCATTTCGTCCCACGATAAGATTGACTTGATTTATACGAATATGCGACCCGAATACAAACTTATGGTTCGACGCCAGGACTGCTTGACTCTGACCGAACTGATTAAGCGTGCCGAGGAGTACGAGTCCTACGTTAGGGATAAGAGCACGTTTCGTCCTCCACCCCCTCCGGCTATCTCTCTCATTCCTGAAACCGCGTATCACGGGCGAAGGCGTTCTGAACGTCCGGTCGATAACGCCGCAGTCACTGCTGAGCCACCACGCGAACCGAGCTCCCGGACCTACCCGCAGCACCAGAGGTACGACCGCACGCGGCAAGGACCGAGTTCGCGACCCAAGACACAAACCCTATCCGTGCCCAACTCCCACACGAATGTGAGAGGGGTGGCACTGGAGAAAACCGTCCACGTCAAAGACCAGTACGTTTGCTGGAATTGTGACCGTACGGGACACTTGTTCCGCGACTGCCCCGAACCAAGAACATGGAGGTGCTATTATTGCAAAACCAAAGGCATCTCGACCGCAAAATGCAATTGTAAGGCGGGAAACGCACACAGGATTCAGCTAAGGAGGGGGCGGCTGAGTCCAAATCCCCGATCCGGAACAGAGCCACCCCATCGACCCGCGGTTGCCACGGTCGCGCTGGTGGAGGTATCCCCAGCCGACCGTCGCAATGCTCCCGCCGATGCACGTCACGCCCTGATCGCCACCGCGTCGACTAGCCGACCAGTGCCACGGGAGGTACGCGCCCTCCTGTCCAACTTGCCGTTGGAAGACACGGGGCGGCGCAGGAAGAACCAAAGGATGAAGGTCTTCAGGGAAGACGGTACGTTTTTCCGGATCCGTACGAAGAAGCTGCGGACGATGGAGGACATATATTGAGGCGACGTGCCCATTTTAAGGAGAGTTTCGATTTCGTTATTTTCTTGCTCAAGAGTTTCGCAGCAGACACCGAAAATACCCTAGGTTTGGGTATTTTTTTTCTTTTTTCCCGTTTTTCTTTTTTTCTCTGCGAAGTAAGAAGGGGGTGTAACGACCCAAAACCCGTCAAGGGGTAAAAACCCGATTTTTGAAAGTTTCATTTTAAATATTATAATTTTCTACGTTCGGGGTAAGCCGCGCCCGCGTTGTCAGCGGCATCGTAGGGGCAAGGGTCCTACGTCATCGTAGAGGGGATGACGCTAGTTACCTACCCCGCCGCCAGGGGCGATGGCGAAGAAGGACCAGAAGAGCAGAGTCACTGGTCAGTCGTCCACCCGCTACCGAACCGTCAGTACGCTTGCTGTTTGGAGACAATCCAACAGTCTATAACCTCCTAAATTCTGGTCAATTAAAGATTTCCCCCGTTCCTGGTAGAATCCTAAGTCATCAGGTTAGTGTGCTACCGAATTTATTTTGTTTAATCTCATTTTTAGAGAAGTTTTATTATTTTTATTTTACTGTGCCGCAGTCGCGCGCACCCCGCACGCTTTTTCACGTACGAGCACACTACCTTTTGTCTTAAACCAGCTTCGGAAATCAGTTAAGTTGCCGGAACGGTTTACGTACGACTTACCTCGTTACCCCGGACCGTCCTACGTAAATTTGGTTTAAAAACCCCGTATCGACTCTGGTGACCGACCGAGTCTAATTTTCCCGACAAGTTTACTTTGGTGATTACCAAGTATAACGACCGAGTCTCGTTTTATATTAGTTAAGTTTCTAATTAATTAGGTTATTCGCATTCATCATAGGTTATTCAAAATTCTAAATTTAACTTCACATATTTTTCGAGTGGCTATGATGAGCACTTGTTGAAGGTAAGCTTAACATTGTAAGCATTATTGTTGTATTTAATTCTGAGCCAATAAACTCGAAACGATAATTAATTAACGAACACGTTAGAGTCCTGGACTATCTCATTGTAGGCTAAGCTATCTGGACAAATTTAAGGTGTGACAGAATTTCAGGTGAGACGACAATCACGTACTATAAAATCTCAACTTTGTCTCTCAACCCGAAATTTCGTCATAAACTCCTGAAGGAATTTGACCTTTTCAAGCCCTTTTGTATAAATCACAGGAAAGGGCTTGCACAAATCACGAATGATTTGTTCATTGTATGGGACTCCATCGTCGTCCCATTTAATACTGTGAAAGTGTCTTGTTAACCACCGAGCTGTGCGACGCATTTTTGCATTTAAAAAGTAAAAACTGTGAGGAGCTTTGAATATTATTTGACTTTGAAAGTTATTTCCGACAATGGCCAGCTCTTTGACAATAAACCGGTTATTGTTGTCCTTGAACCCGTGAAATTCCAAGATGGCTGCCATTTGCAATGTGTAATTCCTCCAACAGTTGATTAAAATCTGCACAAACAACTTCGTCAGGTTTCAACACGTCTTCTGCGCCACTATTGACTTTGAAAATATAATCTCTAACTAAATCTTCATCATAAAACAGCTCCGCAATATACTTGTTCACGAGTGGGAGGTAAGCCATAAACTGACACCATTCATGCAAGTTAAGCATTAACGAATGCTCTCCGTCATAGAGAAATGCGCAAGATCTACCAAATACATTTTTTACTTTGATATCTTCTCCTCCTTCTAACCGCAAGTAGAATTTAGTCTTCTTTTCCAATGCTGATGTGATAGCCTCAAAATACGCGGAAAACTGTGCAAACATGTCCCTTGACCAGTACACCGATCCTTTACGTCCTTTAAACAACACACCCAAACTATTGGCTCTATCTTTAAAAATCCCAATTATCGCACATTTTGTTAATTCGTTGTTTAAAAAGTAAACTTTTTTAAGGAAAATACCGTTTAACACGTCAATACGTTCCCTACGTCTGGGAATACGAATAAGGTCGGTGTCCATACTTACCTGATTTTCCTCCTGCTCCTGAGATAGAATCAACACATCCGTATCGGAAGACTCCATGTCTGCAACTGAGAGGGTTTAACACTGACTCCCCATGTCATACGTGTAATCCACCCCCTCCCTTTCCTTTCTATTTATAATTATCTCTACCTTGATTACGTCATCGCCTGTTTCAATCTCTACAAATCCGCGGGAAAAATCCAAAAATCTTACAAAAGATTCATTGTTCTCTTTATAAACTGTTATAAAACCTCCAATTTTATCAAAATCTCCATCTTTAAGAGTGGTTAATCTAAACGCTCCTATTTTATCCATGCTGTTTGACCAAGACACAACACCCACTCTCGGTTCCACGATTGTGACTGACAATTATTATGGTATTACATAACTCTTTTTACTGATCCTGTTAGCATGGTGTACACTAGGTGGGAGTCATGTAAAATAAGACAATAAGCGGTAGTTTTTTCGGGAAAGTTATTTTTTGCCTCAAATTCTAACCTAACATCTACAGGTCCAGACTTGATTGTGTCGTTTTGTTTAGAACAATCGATGACATACAATGGTGTTTTAGTTTTAAAAGTGTCCAAATCCACTCCTGGATACGAGTCTCTACCGTAGTATGATTTTTGGAATCTTAGAAACATTTCATAAAATAGCGTCATATCACCATGCATGTTATCATAAGGAAAATATTGGGAGTTCAGATAAAGCTTGACATTGGTAAGGTCACATGCGTCAAAACAGGACATGTCTTTAACCAAGTTATTTTTCCTATCTTTTTGAAAAGCTAAAACCACATATCGTGGTTTTTCCAATTGTGATGTAGTTTTAACCGTCCAAGATTGACGAGAGGCTTGTGGAAGGGATGGGTATTCATGTAATTCCCATGAGCGAAAGGGTATTTGAATTGCTGTGTCTTTTTCAATCATTCGCAAAAGTTTTAGACGAAACGTATCGCTGACAGTTACATGAGGAAGTCGCCAGTACAAACTGGTTATATCTATGGTGCAAGAGGTCGCGTCACCGGATGTGATAGCATCTGCGTCAGAAGCTGACCTTAGCAAGATAATCTCTTGTTTAACGTTCACCAAGACCTTTTTATAATCTTCTGAGAATCCAAGCAACATTTTTAGTGGAACGGAAAATGTAAATTCTTTTACTTGAGCTAAAGTTTTTCCTGCCCCTAACCAACAAGCATTTTTTAAGCCATCCTTCTCTTGATCACGTACCGACATGAGTCCTTTAATTGTGCTGGTAATACCGGGGTTCTTTGTGTGGTCTACTTCAATACCGCCAATTTCAAATCGAATGTTGTCAAAAAGGTACGCCACAGCATTATTTACGAATGAGACGTCTGTTTCGATGCCGCCTACCTTTTTTCCTGTAACCTTCCCTGTTATGTGTAGTGTACTTTCAAATGGAGCCGTTATTATATCTTGCTGACTTACAGCGATTCTAATTTCATCGTTATTCTTATAGGTACACGATGCATACGGTTTATATGTATGGTACTCATAGCCCGTAACAGTGTCCTCATACTCAGCGGCGCTTTCTATTGAAAACATTTTTTACTCGAAAGCCAAGAGACTCTAGAAATTTTACACTTGACGATGTTAATCGTTCTGTTTCCTTTTGTGTAATGACGGTTGTGACGTTTGATGTCTCCCTAAATACCAATCCCATTCTGACGCCTTCTCAAGTGTAGCGTTAATGATACTATTTCGTTTCTAAAATTTACCAGATCACCGTCCTGATCACGTAGCTGAATAGATATGTTACTTACTCTTTGAACGTTTACAGGCAAATAAATGATCGGGTTAGGTATCACTAGGATTTTATACCCTGGTTCAACAGTCGGATAAAACTCGTGAATTGTGTGTCCTTCCCTGCCATTGTTAAATGATCCTCGTGCAATATTGCATTCAACTTTAATTGAATTTACTTTTATTATCTGTATCGTATTAGTTGACAGGTGTTGTTTGTCTTTTTCATACAATTTTTTCTCAAATCCCAACAAAGGAGCTATAGTTCCTTCCTTTTCAAAGTGCACATCCTCGTTACATTTCATCTCGGCCTTTAGGGTGTTATTATTTGCCTTTAACCTAAAAGCTACATGTTTTTTAATTTCCTCCTCTAAATTTTCAATTTCATAAGATCCTTCGGGGATTGTTATCTCCTTATCATTGCCGTAGAAAAACTTGTCATTAACACCTTTCTCAATGTTTGGGATTGAATTGTAAGTGGACAGCCCTACCAAACCTATTTCCCACTCTCCAACGCTAACGTCAAGCGGTGGAAAGACTTCACAGCTAATAATAGAACCGGATCCGCTAAGACTAAACATTTGTAAGAAACTCTAGACACAAGTGTCCGCAAATGACTGAATTAAAACTTTGCTGTCTGTCATAGTTATACCTAATGTCCACAGGAGTCCCGAAATATCTAAGAATCTCCATAGGCGGGCGAAGGTTGCCAAAACTATCAAAATAATATATTATTACACCCCGTTTCATATAACAAACCCAATGTGTTCCGTTTCCCGCATTTGAGTCCAAATTAACTATAGCCGATTCATATTTTTTAGGTTTACCGGGCAACGTGTCACGCATGTAAACTCCTCTAAAGTGAGGTATCCTGAGTTGAGTTGCATAATATTCCAAGTCGTAGTTTGTAAGAGGTCTTATCGGGATTGACGTTTTTTTTTAGTTACCCTCCTTTTTCTTTTACCAGCACCTCTTTTTGGATAGGGTCTTAAATACAGGCCTTTGCCCTTGACCGGACGTTTACGCTTTGTACAGCGTCGCTTTTTACCGCCACCAAACTTTGTCTTTGCCTTCATGGCCGTTGTGACCGTCCACGCAGTTGCTTTCTCTCCTAAAGACGCGTCTGGAGCTTTAAACCTTTGCCAAGCTCTTTCTGCAAGCTCGTTATCAGCTTTTTGTCTCTGTGCAGAATCTTTATAGGTTGCGTAGGCAATATCGTGTATTTTACACGCTTCGTCCAACGGATTCACCCCTTTATCACCCCTAGCTAACCTTTTCTTAAGCTTGGTTCCAGGTCCACAAAAGTTGTAACCAGGCACGTGCAATTCTATAGGTAATAAATCTATTGCCTTGTTAACAGCAGCACCAATAATACCTCCTCCCGTAACGAGAGCTAACTTTTGACTGTTTGATGTTGACTTGCGCTTAACCATTTTATAACTGATCGGATCCACTGGGTGATTCAAAGTTAAATAGTGTTTCCCAAGAAGAGTCTAATACTTTTGTCTCCCATTCGTCCCGATCCACTAGAGAAGTCCTATTCTTGGAGTGCATCGCCTTATACACAGCATACGACAGTTCTGCCAATACGTGTTTCAAATATCTTTTATTTACCGCATCGTCCAACTCCCGAGGTTTTGCTAAATTGGATATTCTAAAAAAGTCAGCGTCTGCAGCTCTATTTTCTGCTGATTTGTAAATTGCAGTAGCTTTGAGATAAGCGAGGTTAATAGCGTCAGCCGGTTCTAAGGGTGGACCGACTTGACTTAATGTCTTGTTACCAAACGACCAAGTGTTTTTGGACTTGATAGGAATTTGATTAGTTAAATACTTCTTATTTACTGCATCTCCATCGTTTAACGGCCTACCAACATTAATTAGTCGTTTATTATTACAGTCCCAATCATCTTTATTCTTTGTTAAAGTTTTGGACTTTATAAAATCCAAGTTTACAGCATCACCGTCATTTATTGGAGCCGCTATATCCTGCACTCTAAATTGATGAAATGAATAACTAAAAGACCGGTCATCCCTAATAGGTTGATGTTTTTCAAAATATCTTTTAGTCACTACGTCCGCAGGTTCCACAGGCTCGCCAGTACTACATATACGCTTGTTTAGAGCATCAAACTGATCGGTATCCTTGTTTAAACGTATACACGAGTTAATTTGACTTTCCACCGTTTTTAAAGTGGCAGCATCCGACTGGTTTATAGGATCTAAGACGTTCACTAGTCGTTTGTTTTCTATATTAAAACTACCATCATCCGTCACTTTGAAACCCTCCCCTTTTGGCCCTCTTAACCTTTCCCTAGCCGTGTGACGACCAAATTTGTCTATGGTCATCCCGGTGTAGGTATGGCGTCCAAACTTGTCAACGTTCATCTTAACAATGCTTGAAATCGTTGATTACCCGAACCTTTTATAAAGCCACCTTCACGAAGCTCCTCGATAATGTTAAGTATCTCATTTGTGTGAGATGTATGACCGGTTTCTGTGGACATGGCCAACAAACGCAGACGATCTACAAGCTCATTGGGATCGTCCCAGTGCACGATATCGCGAGATCCCGTGCTCTTCCACTGCATCCCAGAACCTGTTTTCTTTGTAGGAGGAGGAGGAAACAGCTTTGCAATAACTGATCTATATTTCAAAGATGAATTTCTATTTATCGGACCATTAGGCTTATAGCCTTTTTTGTGAGCGTTGGATTTTAAAAGTATTTCCCTGTAAACGTCAAGATCATCAGTATTATAATCACCTGGGACTCTTTTGAACAGCAGCTCATAAAGACCCTCTGTTCCTGTATATGTATTATCACCGCCTACTATTATCGAACCCTTTTCATCAAAATCAAGTTTTTGGTTTCCAACCATAAGCGCCTCTCCATCAAACCGTGGCCCGTACAAGTGATCTATTTGTGTGGCTTTACCTCCTCGATCCCTAAAAAACAAGTCCATATACTCCTTGGTGAGTTTGTTCTCAAAGTGTTCATTGACGTAAAAGGAAACGGTCTCTCTGCCTGAGGGAGTTGAAAGTAAGTTGTCAAGTGATGAGGCACTACCCGTATCTCTTATCGGTGTCACACTCTGTGGTGTTTCTTCAAAAGACTCGTCCATTTCCTCCTTTAATTCTTCATTATATTCATCATCCTCCTCCTCCTCTTCCTCCTCCTTTTTTGGACCTATCAGAAACTCATCCTTTGAGGACATATTTGTCTTTTTAAGCTCCGATATTATCGGTTTGTATTTGTTTTCAAAAAACCTTTCACTCTCAACTATACCGGTTTTAAAACTATTGAATTTCCGCCGGATAGCCTCCTTTAGTTTGGCTATTCGTAAAGTAAGATGTTTCTCCGTCCGCTTCATTACTGAAAATGACATTAGTTACTCCTGTAGGTTAATTTATGGTAGCTCTACCTGTCTGAAAAACATAGCACGCTTCTTGTGTCTCCGTACATACTTTATTACATCATACAGAGATACACCATTGGTAAAATCAAGCCCGTTGTAGTACCTTTTTTCTCGTGTATCGAACCATGGGATTACATGTTTACGAGTAAAACTTTTAAAAACCCATGCCCGTTTAACATCATTTCTCCACTCGGACACGTGTGTCACTATATATTTGTCAGCTTCCACAGTTTTCTCCATGTATTTCTTAAGCATAGCCATTGGTTTATCATGACATCTGTTATACATAAGGAAAGAATTCAAAAGCTAAAACTCACATGGGTTGGTACCCGTATAGGTCCGCCATTGTTCAAACAACGCTCTGTTGGTTACAGAATACACACCCCTACTCAACGATATTCCAAACCTTTCACATTGGGATGGAACTGTCGGTAGAGCCTCGTTGAGAAATTCCACCGTATACAGTCCCTGACAATAGTTGTTCACAGCTGCAAATGGTTTTCCCCTCGGTCCTGCTGGAGTACCGTCTGGTACAGGCCCCCAAGCCGTATTGTAACTAATGTCTATGTAACAATTTAAAGACATCGCTGTTTTGTAAATATTCAAAGGTGGTTTTATTGGTATAGTACGCTCGGTGAGCACAATACATCGCGAAGCATGAGGTATTTTACATCCGTACTCTAGCAATCTGAGTACAATTTGTGCAAAGTTTACACTACCATGTTGATTACGTAAAGGAAGTACCCCACCAAATATGTCAGGGAACGGTCTGAATCTAGATATTAAATTTTGAGGGTCTCTAACTGTGGAGTTATTCATATCTTCGTGGTATATAACTAACTCTAATGGTACACTGTTCTCTTCACATTTGTTTAGAAAATTCACCCAAATATCCCTGTTATAAGTCCGTTCACTAGCTGATATCATTAGTAAAACAACCGGTGGTATAAGAGCTGACCTCTGAGGTTTTTTATGCCTCCAACACCTTTTATTGAATAGATACCCGTGTTTTCCCTTTCGACTGCAATAGTTCCCACAAAACTTCTTCTTGTCCTTATAGTAAAACGTGCACAAATTTGACTTGACATTGTGCAATCTAGTATTGAACCCTCTCAAATCATTGTAAGAATAGATGCGTACCATTATAAGTCCTGAACAAAACTGTCAATTCCAACTCGATATCTGCCCTTATCAATGTCACTATCTTTGTCCAAGACTACAAAGCCGTGGTTGTCTTTCCATGCTAACTGACAAATCTCCTTGAACTTTTCAAATGACATGTCCGTATTAACATGATCATGATATATATGTCGCAAGTTCATATCATCCTGTTTAAAAACGATGAGAAAATTACAATTGTCTCGAATAAGTTGTTTAGGAATACTACTATACGTCTGCCCCAAATAAAATGTGTCAATGTCTTTATGACGTCCCATCGTAAAATAGTTTCTAATGTGATTATGTTTTTCACACGCAATGTCATCAAAAATCATAACTGAATCAGACTTTGCATCGCTTGGTGGAGGAATCTTAGAATTTTCATCATACGCAAAATAGCCCACTTCCTTCGGGATTGTTTTAGCTAAAAAACTTATACTTAGGTTGGTACAACGATTTCGAAAATACGTACACATTCTTGAACCTCAATCCGTTTATATCAAAAATAAGATTAAAAAGGACGTTTGTTTTGCCACAGTTTGACGGGCCACATATAATACAACGTATTGTGCTTGGAAGAAGCGGACCATGCCTTTTTTTCTATACTCATACCTGTGCCGACAACAAACAAGTCAAAGTTTTCTATTGGAAGCTGTGATGAATGTTTTACAACACGCATCTTGTCATAGAGTGATGAGTTTTTCTCCTACATATTTATTTTATAGAGTCCTTATGGACCCATGTGTCGTGTGTCTTATCAAAACCTAGCCAACGTACCAAAAGCATGTCACCCTTACGCCGAAGTACTTTTTCAACAAAGTACACATCACCTGTTTTAGATAAACTTATCTCATACTCATAGAAACCACCTTTCAGTACTTCCCCCTTATAGTCTTGTAAAATATATGTTACAGGTTTAGTCGGTTTGACAGCATAGATTTTAAAAACTTCATTTGTCCAGTTTGGTAGATAGCCCTTTGTGAAAACCCTTTTGTTTTTACTTATCCTAACACTGTCTCCTACTTTAAACTTAGGTTTATACACTCCCAATTTAACCTTATTTATTTTATCCAATATTTGTCTTACATGTTTTTGTTTAACATCTTTCGGTTTCATTCCTATAGTGCTGTGTCTCGTGTTGTTATAAGCCTTAACAATATCAGGCAATATAGATAGCCAGTCATGTGTCCCCTTTGCGGTGAATTGTTTCCACATTCGAGATTTTAGTGTCCTGTTAAACCGCTCAACTATACTAGCTTTTAGCCTTGAATACGTGGAATAATGATTAATATTGTACTTATTGATCAGCTTAGAAACATGTTTATTAAACCACTCTTTACCATCATCGGTTTGAAAATTTTTCATTTTATGCTTTGCTAGGATTGGTTCCAATGCTTTCACCACTTCCAGCCCAGTTTTGTCTTTCAACGGCACAGCAAGTGCAAATTTAGTAAAACAGTTTATCATGGTCATTATATAACGGGTATCCTTTATTTAATTTTGCATATGGTTGCATCTCTACAAGATCTGCCTGATATAAGTCATGAATACCTTTAAGAGTAACTTTACGCCTAGTGTAATTTTTCCGAGCAGGCTTATGAAGCTCTTCAGCTATAGCACGTTTGACATCCATTGTTATACTACCAACATGTACAAAGTAAAAGCTTTATATGAGTATGGTTTGAGAATACTCGCACACGGTGGTGCCCAGGTTAAGCGTTACATGGCCAGTCCAGCGAAACTGGTAGTCGCCTTGTAACACCCTCTCCCTTTTTATAAAGCTCTCAAAATCTTTAACGATACTTTATAAAAAGGAACAGTATGAGAAACAATTAGATTCTTATGAAATTTCATGAAAATACAAGTTCCTTAAAAAAACCGGTGGTAGCAAAATTTAAGCTTAAAGAGATTAATCCACTTTATGGTTTAAAAACGTGACTTTAACCACAACAGCTGTTTGCACTATAAAGTGGGTGAGCATCTATACAGGATAGGAAGTTGGGGGTAAAAATTTTTTAGGGATACACTATAGTGCTCTTAAGATGTTATAGAATTCAATCTGTGCCACCTGATACGCCATCACATAAATGAGCATCTATACAGGAGAGGAAGTTAGGGGTAAAGATTGCTTTTGGATTCACTATAGTGCTCTCATGTTATTGTGGCCTGTAATTCGTGTCACCTGACAGGCCGTCACGTGGGTGAGCATCTATACAGGATAGGAAGTTAGGGGTAAAGTTTTTTAGGATACACTATAGTGCTCTCAGGTTGTTATGGAATTTAATCCGTTTCACCTGATAGGCCGTCACGTGTGTGAGCATCTATACAGGATAGGAAGTTAGGGGTAAAGTTTTTTTTTTTGGATACACTATAGTGCTCTCATCGTGTTGTAAAACTGCAGCCTTTACACAGGTGACACAGGCATGTGGTGACCAATGTATCACAGGTGGCCACCACAGCTATAACGATACT
>NW_026543179.1:0-45705 GCF_028750875.1 Macrosteles quadrilineatus | reverse complement strand
TTGTAAAAACTTGTACACTCTTGTACACACTTGTACAACCTTGTACAACCTTGTACACACTTGTACAGCCTTGTACAACCTTGTACAACCTTGTACACACTTGTACAGCCTTGTAAAAACTTGTACACCCTTGTACACACATGTACAACCTTGTACACAACTTGTACAACCTTGTACACACTTGTACAACCTTGTACACACTTGTACAACCTTGTACACACTTGTACAACCTTGTACACACTTGTACAACCTTGTACACACTTGTACAGCCTTGTACACAATTGTATAACCTTGTACACAGTTGTACAGCCTTGTACACAATTGTACAACCTTGTACACACTTGTACAACCTTGTACACCCTTGTACACACTTTACTTATCGTACACACTTGTACACCCTTGTACAAACTTGTACATCCTTGTACACACTTGTACAACCTTGTACAAACTTGTAAAAACTTGTACAAACTTGTACAAACTTGTACAAACTTGTACATCCTTGTACACACTTGTACAACCTTGTACAAACTTGTACAAACTTGTACATCCTTGTACACGATTTTACACCCTTGTACACACTTGTACAACCTTGTAAAAACTTGTACAACCTTGTACACACTTGTACACCCTTGTACACACTTGTACAACCTTGTACACACTTGTACAACCTTGTACACACTTGTACAACCTTTTACACACTTGTACAACCTTGTACACAATTGTACAACCTTGTACACACTTGTACAACCTTGTACACACTTGTACAACCTTGTACACACTTGTACAACCTTGTACACACTTGTACAACCTTGTACACACTTGTACAACCTTGTACACACTTGTACAACCTTGTACAAACTTGTACAACCTTGTACACACTTGTACAACCTTGTACACACTTGTACAACCTTGTAAAAACTTGTACAACCTTGTACACACTTGTACAACCTTGTACACACTTGTACAACCATGTAAAAACTTGTACAACCTTGTACACACTTGTACACCCTTGTACACACTTGTACAAGCTTGTACACACTTGTACAACCTTGTACACACTGGTACACCCTTGTACACACTTGTACAACCTTTTACAAACTTGTACACACTTGTACAAACTTGTACATTATTGTACATACTTGTACACCCTTGTACACACTTGTACAACCTTGTACAAACCTGTACACCCTTGTACACACTTGTACAACCTTGTGCACACTTGTACAGCCTTGTACACAATTGTACACCCATGTACACAATTTAAAAACTTGTACACACTTGTACAACCTTGTACACACTTGTACAACCTTGTACACACTTGTACAACCTTGTACACACTTGTACAACCTTGTACACACTTGTACAACCTTGTACAAACTTGTACAAACTTGTACACACTTGTACACCCTTGTACACACTTGTAAAAGCTTGTACACACTTGTACAACCTTGTACACACTTGTACAACCTTGTACACAATTGTATAACCTTGTACACACTTGTACAACCTTGTACAAACTTGTACAAACTTGTACACACTTGTACACCCTTGTACACACTTGTAAAAGCTTGTACACACTTGTACAACCTTGTACACACTTGTACACCCTTGTACACACTTGTACAACCTTGTACACACTTGTACAACCTTGTACACAATTGTACAACCTTGTACACACTTGTACAACCTTGTACACACTTGTACAACCTTGTACACACTTGTACAGCCTTGTACACAATTGTACAACCTTGTACACACTTGTACAACCTTGTACACACTTGTACAACCTTGTACACAATTGTACAGCCTTGTACACACTTGTACAACCTTGTACACACTTGTACAGCCTTGTACAAAATTGTACAACCTTGTACACACTTGTACAGCCTTGTACACAATTGTACAACCTTGTACACACTTGTACAAACTTGTACACCCTTGTACAAACTTTTACACATCGTACACACTTGTACAGCCCTTGTACAAACTTGTACATCCTTGTACACACTTGTACAACCTTGTACACACTTGAACATCCTTGTACACAATTGTACACCCTTGTACACACTTGTACAACCTTGTACACACTTGTACAACCTTGAACAAACTTGTACAGCCTTGTACACAATTGTACAACCTTGTACACACTTGTACAACCTTGTACACACTTGTACAACCTTGTAAACAATTGTACAGCCTTGTACACACTTGAACAACCTTGTACACACTTGTACAGCCTTGTACACAATTGTACAACCTTGTACACACTTGTACAACCTTATACACACTTGTACAACCTTGTACACAATTGTACAGCCTTGTACACACTTGTACAACCTTGTACACACTTGTACAACCTTGTAAAAACTTGTACACCCTTGTACACACTTGTACAACCTTGTACAACCTTGTACACACTTGTACAGCCTTGTACAACCTTGTACAACCTTGTACACACTTGTACAGCCTTGTAAAAACTTGTACACCCTTGTACACACATGTACAACCTTGTACACACTTGTACAACCTTGTACACACTTGTACAACCTTGTACACACTTGTACAACCTTGTACACACTTGTACAACCTTGTACACACTTGTACAGCCTTGTACACAATTGTACAACCTTGTACACAGTTGTACAGCCTTGTACACAATTGTACAACCTTGTACACACTTGTACAACCTTGTACACCCTTGTACACACTTTTACTTATCGTACACACTTGTACACCCTTGTACAAACTTGTACATCCTTGTACACACTTGTACAACCTTGTACAAACTTGTAAAAACTTGTACAAACTTGTACAAACTTGTACAAACTTGTACATCCTTGTACACACTTGTACAACCTTGTACACAATTGTACAACCTTGTACACACTTGTACAACCTTGTACACACTTGTACAACCTTGAACACACTTGTACAGCCTTGTACACAATTGTACAACCTTGTACACACTTGTACAACCTTGTACACACTTGTACAACCTTGTACACAATTGTACAGCCTTGTACACACTTGTACAACCTTGTACACACTTGTACAGCCTTGTACACAATTGTACAACCTTGTACACACTTGTACAACCTTGTACACACTTGTACAACCTTGTACACACTTGTACAACCTTGTACACACTTGTACAACCTTGTACAAACTTGTACAAACTTGTACACACTTGTACACCCTTGTACACACTTGTAAAAGCTTGTACACACTTGTACAACCTTGTACACACTTGTACAACCTTGTACACAATTGTATAACCTTGTACACACTTGTACAACCTTGTACAAACTTGTACAATCTTGTACACACTTGTACAACCCAGTACACACTTGTACAATCTTGTACAAACTTGTACATCCTTGTACACGATTGTACACCTTGTACACACTTGTACAACCTTGTACACACTTGTACAACCTTGTACACAATTGTACAACCTTGTACACACTTGTACAACCTTGTACACACTTGCACAACTTTGTACACACTTGTACAGTCTTGTACACAATTGTACAACCTTGTACACACTTGTACAACCTTGTACACACTTGTACAACCTTGTACACAATTGTACAGCCTTGTACACACTTGTACAACCTTGTACACACTTGTACAGCCTTGTACACAATTGTACAACCTTGTACACACTTGTACAACCTTGTACACACTTGTACAACCTTGTACACAATTGTACAGCCTTGTACACACTTGTACAACCTTGTACACACTTGAACAACCTTGTAAAAACTTGTACCCTTGTCAACTTGTACACTTGTACAACCTTGTACAACCTTGTACACACTTGTACAGCTTGTACACAATTGTACAACCTTGTACACACTTGTAACCTGTACACAATTGTACAACCTCGTACACACTTGTACAACTTTGTACACACTTGTACAACCTTGTACACACTTGTACAACCTTGTACACACTTGTACAACCTTGTACACACTTGTACAACCTTGTACACACTTGTACAACCTTTTACACACTTGTACAGCCTTGTACACAATTGTACAACCTTGTACACACTTGTACAGCCTTGTACACAATTGTACAACCTCATACACACTTGTACAACTTGTACACTCTTGTACACTCTTGTATAATCGTACACACTTGTACACCTTGTAAAAACTTGTACATCCTTGTACACACTTGTACAACCTTGTACAAACTTGTACAAACTTGTACATCCTTGTACACGATTTTACACCCTTGTACACACTTGTAAAACCTTGTAAAAACTTGTACAACCTTGTACAACCTTGTACACCCTTGTACACACTTGTACAAGCTTGTACACACTTGTACAAGCTTGTACACACTTGTACAACCTTGTACACACTTGTACAACCTTGTACACACTTGTACAACCTTGTACACACTTGTACAACCTTGTACACACTTGTACAACCTTGTACACACTTGTACAACCTTGTACACACTTGTACAACCTTGTACACACTTGTACAACCTTGTACACAATTGTACAACCTTGTACACACTTGTAAAACCTTGTACACACTTGTACAACCTTGTACACACTTGTACAACCTTGTACACAATTGTACAACCTTGTACACACTTGTACAACCTTGTACACACTTGTACAACCTTGAACACTTGTACAGCCTTGTACACAATTGTACAACCTTGTACACACTTGTACAACCTTGTACACACTTGTACAACCTTGTACACAATTGTACAGCCTTGTACACACTTGTACAACCTTGTACACACTTGTACAGCCTTGTACACAATTGTACAACCTTGTACACACTTGTACAACCTTGTACACACTTGTACAACCTTGTACACACTTGTACAACCTTGTACACAATTGTACAGCCTTGTACACACTTGTACAACCTTGTACACACTTGTACATCTCGTAAAAACTTGTACACCTTGTACACACTTGTACAACCTTGTACAACCTTGTACACACTTGTACAGCCTTGTACAACCTTGTACACACTTGTAGAGCCTTGTAAAAATTTGTACACCTTGTACACACATGTACAACCTTGTACACACCTTGTACAACCTTGTACACACTTGTACAACCTTGTAAAACTTGTACACATTTGTACACACTTGTACACCCTTGTACACACTTGTACAACCTTGTACAAACTTATACAATCTTGTACACACTTGTACAACCCAGTACACACTTGTACAATCTTGTACAAACTTGTACTCCTTGTACAAACTTGTACATCCTGGTACACACTTGTACAACCTTGTACAAACTTGTACAAACCTTGTACAAACTTGTACAAACTTGTACAAACTTGTACATCCTTGTACACGACTTGTACACCTTGTACACACTTGTACAACCTTGTACACACTTGTACAACCTGACACACAATTGTACAACCTTGTACACACTTGTACAACCTTGTACACACTTGTACAACCTTGTACACACTTGTACAACCTTGTACACAATTGTACAGCCTTGTACACACTTGTACAACCTTGTACACACTTGTACAGCCTTGTACAAAATTGTACAACCTTGTACACACTTGTACAGGCCTTGTACACAATTGTACAACCTTGTACACACTTGTACATCTTGTACACCTTGTACAAACTTTTACACATCGTACACACTTGTACACCTTGTACAACTTGTACATCTTTGTACACACTTGTACAACCTTGTACACACTTGTACAACCTTGTACACACTTGTACAGCCTTGTACACAATTGTACAACCTTGTACACAGTTGTACAGCCTTGTACACAATTGTACAAATTTGTACACACTTGTACAACCTTGTACACCTTGTACACACTTTACTTATCGTACACACTTGTACAACCCTTGTACAAACTTGTTCATCCTTGTACACACTTGTACAACCTTGTACAAACTTGTACAAACTTTTACAAACTTGTACAAACTTGTACATCCTTGTACACACTTGTACAACCTTGTACAAACTTGTACAAACTTGTACATCCTTGTACACGATTTTACACCTTGTACACACTTGTACAACCTTGTAAAAACTTGTACAACCTTGTACACACTTGTACACCCTTGTACACACTTGTACAACCTTGTACACACTTGTACAACCTTGTACACACTTGTACAACCTTGTACACACTTGTACAACCTTGTACACACTTGTACAACCTTGTACACACTTGTACAACCTTGTACACACTTGTACAACCTTGTACACACTTGTACAACCTTGTACACACTTGTACAACCTTGTACACACTTGTACAACCTTGTACACACTTGTACAACCTTGTACACACTTGTACAACCTTGTACACACTTGTACAACCTTGTACACACTTGTACAACACTTGTACACACTTGTACAACACTTGTACACACTTGTACAACCTTGTACACACTTGTACAACCTTGTACACACTTGTACAACCTTGTACACACTTGTACAACCTTGTACACACTTGTACAACCTTGTACACACTTGTACAACCATGTAAAAACTTGTACAACCTTGTACACACTTGTACACCCTTGTACACACTTGTACAAGCTTGTACACACTTGTACAACCTTGTACACACTTGTACACCCTTGTACACACTTGTACAACCTTTTACAAACTTGTACACAATTGTACAAACTTGTACATTATTGTACATACTTGTACACCCTTGTACACACTTGTACAACCTTGTACAAACTGTACACCCTTGTACACACTTGTACAACCTTGTACAAACCTGTACACCCTTGTACACACTTGTACAAGCTTGTACACACTTGTACAAGCTTGTACACACTTGTACACCCTTGTTCAAACTTGTGCACCCTTGTACACCTTTGTACACCCTTGTACACATTTGTACAACCTTGTACAAACTTGTACACACTTGTACAAACTTGTACACAATTGTACAACCTTGTACAAACTTGTACAACCTTGTACACACTTGTACAACCTTGTACACACTTGTACAAGCTTGTACACACTTGTACAACGTTGTACACACTTGTACAAGCTTGTACACACTTGTACAACCTTGTACACACTTGTACAACCTTGTACTACACTTGTACACCTTGTACAACACTGTACAAACTTGTACAAACTTGTACAACTTAACCTTGTACACATTGTACACCTTGTACACACTTGTACAACCTTGTACAACACTTGTACACCCTTGTACACACTTGTACAAGCTTGTACACGATTGTACAACCTTGTACACACTTGTACACCCTTGTACACACTTGTACACCTTGTACACACTTGTACAACCTTGTACAAACTTGTACACACTTGTACAACATTGTACAACCTGTACACCTTGTACACACTTGTACAACCTTGTACACACTTGTACAACCTTGTACCCTAACTGTACAACCTTGTACAACACTTGTACACTAGCCTTGTACACAATTGTACACCCATGTACACAATTTAAAAACTTGTACACACTTGTACAACCTTGTACACACTTGTACAACCTTGTACACACTTGTACAACCTTGTACACACTTGTACAACTTGTACACACTTGTACAGCCTTGTACACAATTGTACAACCTTGTAACAATTGTACAGCTTGTACACAATTGTACAACCTTGTACACACTTGTACAACCTTGTACACCCTTGTACACACTTTTACTTACACTTGTACACACTTGTACAACCTTGTACAAACTTGTACATCCTTGTACAACTACTTGTACAAACCTTGTACACCTTGTACAACTTGTACAAACTTGTACAAACTTGTACAAACTTGTACAACTTGTACACACTTGTACACCTTGTACAAACTTGTACAAACTTGTACACCTTGTACACATTTACACCTTGTACACACTTGTACAACCTAACCTTGTACAACACTTGTACAATGTACCCTTGTAAACACTTGTACACCTTGTACACACTTGTACAACCTTGTACACACTTGTACAACCTTGTACACACTTGTACAACCTTGTACACACTTGTACAACCTTACACCTTGTACACACTTGTACAACCTTGTACACACTTGTACAACCTTGTACACACTTGTACAACCTTGTACACACTTGTACAACCTTGTACACACTTGTACAACCTTGTACAACTTGTACAACCTTGTACACACTTGTACAACCTTGTACACACTTGTACAACCTTGTACACACTACACTTGTACAACTGTACAACCTTGTACACACTTTACAACTTGTAAAAACTTGTACAACCTTGTACACAACTTGTACAACCTTGTACACACTTGTACAACCATGTAAAAACTTGTACAACCTTGTACACACTTGTACACCCTTGTACACACTTGTACAAGCTTGTACACACTTGTACAACCTTGTACACACTTGTACAACCTTGTACACACTTGTACAACCTTTACAAACTTGTACACACTTGTACAACTTGTACATTATTGTACATACTTGTACACCCTTGTACACACTTGTACAACCTTGTACAAACCTGTACACCCTTGTACACACTTGTACAAGCTTGTACACACTTGTACAAGCTTGTACACACTTGTACACCTTATTAACTTGTGCACCTTGTACATTTTGAACAACCCTTGTACACATTTGTACAACCTTGTACAAACTTGTACACACTTGTACAAACTTGTACACACTTGTACAACCTTGTACAAACTTGTACAACCTTGTACACACTTGTACAACCTTGTACACACTTGTACAAGCTTGTACACACTTGTACAAGTTGTACACACTTGTACAACCTTGTACACACTTGTACAACCTTGTACACACTTGTACAACCTTGTACACACTTGTACAACCTTGTACAAACTTGTACAAACCTTGTACAACCTTTTCATCCTTGTACACATTTGTACACCCTTGTACACACTTGTACAACTTGTACAAACCTGTACACCCTTGTACAAACTTGTACAAGCTTGTACACACTTGTACACCCTTGTACACACTTGTACAACCTTGTACACACTTGTACAACCTTGTACAAACTTGTACTTACACAATTGTACAAACCTGTACACCCTTGTACACACTTGTACAACCTTGTACACACTTGTACAACCTGTACCCTGTACAACCTTGTACACACTTGTACAACCTTGTACACACTTGTACAGCCTTGTACACAATTGTACACCCATGTACACAATTTACAAACTTGTACACACTTGTACAACCTTGTACACACTTGTACAACCTTGTACACACTTGTACAACCTTGTACACACTTGTACAACCTTGTACACACTTGTACAACCTTGTACACACTTGTACAACCTTGTACAAACTTGTACAAACTTGTACACACTTGTACACCCTTGTACACACTTGTAAAAGCTTGTACACACTTGTACAACCTTGTACACACTTGTACAACCTTGTACACAATTGTATAACCTTGTACACACTTGTACAACCTTGTACAAACTTGTACAAACTTGTACACACTTGTACACCTTGTACACACTTGTACAACCTTGTACACACTTGTACAACCTTGTACACACTTGTACACCCTTGTACACACTTGTACAACCCTTGTACACACTTGTACAACCTTGTACACAATTGTACAACCTTGTACACACTTGTACAACCTTGTACACACTTGTACAACCTTGTACACACTTGTACAGCCTTGTACACAATTGTACAACCTTGTACACACTTGTACAACCTTGTACACACTTGTACAACCTTGTACACAATTGTACAGCCTTGTACACACTTGTACAACCTTGTACACACTTGTACAGCCTTGTACAAAATTGTACAACCTTGTACACACTTGTACAGCCTTGTACACAATTGTACAACCTTGTACACACTTGTACAAACTTGTACACCTTGTACAAACTTTTACACATCGTACACACTTGTACAGCCCTTGTACAAACTTGTACATCCTTGTACACACTTGTACAACCTTGTACACACTTGAACATCCTTGTACACAATTGTACACCCTTGTACACACTTGTACAACCTTGTACACACTTGTACAACCTTGAACACAACTTGTACAGCCTTGTACACAATTGTACAACCTTGTACACACTTGTACAACCTTGTACACACTTGTACAACCTTGTAAACAATTGTACAGCCTTGTACACACTTGTACAACCTTGTACACACTTGTACAGCCTTGTACACAATTGTACAACCTTGTACACACTTGTACAACCTTGTACACACTTGTACAACCTTGTACACAATTGTACAGCCTTGTAGCCTTGTACACACTTGTACAACCTTGTACACACTTGTACAACCTTGTAAAAACTTGTACACTCTTGTACACACTTGTACAACCTTGTACAACCTTGTACACACTTGTACAGCCTTGTACAACCTTGTACAACCTTGTACACACTTGTACAGCCTTGTAAAAACTTGTACACCCTTGTACACACATGTACAACCTTGTACACAACTTGTACAACCTTGTACACACTTGTACAACCTTGTACACACTTGTACAACCTTGTACACACTTGTACAACCTTGTACACACTTGTACAACCTTGTACACACTTGTACAGCCTTGTACACAATTGTATAACCTTGTACACAGTTGTACAGCCTTGTACACAATTGTACAACCTTGTACACACTTGTACAACCTTGTACACCCTTGTACACACTTTTACTTATCGTACACACTTGTACACCCTTGTACAAACTTGTACATCCTTGTACACACTTGTACAACCTTGTACAAACTTGTAAAAACTTGTACAAACTTGTACAAACTTGTACAAACTTGTACATCCTTGTACACACTTGTACAACCTTGTACAAACTTGTACAAACTTGTACATCCTTGTACACGATTTTACACCCTTGTACACACTTGTACAACCTTGTAAAAACTTGTACAACCTTGTACACACTTGTACACCCTTGTACACACTTGTACAACCTTGTACACACTTGTACAACCTTGTACACACTTGTACAACCTTTTACACACTTGTACAACCTTGTACACAATTGTACAACCTTGTACACACTTGTACAACCTTGTACACACTTGTACAACCTTGTACACACTTGTACAACCTTGTACACACTTGTACAACCTTGTACACACTTGTACAACCTTGTACACACTTGTACAACCTTGTACAAACTTGTACAACCTTGTACACACTTGTACAACCTTGTACACACTTGTACAACCTTGTAAAAACTTGTACAACCTTGTACACACTTGTACAACCTTGTACACACTTGTACAACCATGTAAAAACTTGTACAACCTTGTACACACTTGTACACCCTTGTACACACTTGTACAAGCTTGTACACACTTGTACAACCTTGTACACACTGGTACACCCTTGTACACACTTGTACAACCTTTTACAAACTTGTACACACTTGTACAAACTTGTACATTATTGTACATACTTGTACACCCTTGTACACACTTGTACAACCTTGTACAAACCTGTACACCCTTGTACACACTTGTACAACCTTGTGCACACTTGTACAGCCTTGTACACAATTGTACACCCATGTACACAATTTAAAAACTTGTACACACTTGTACAACCTTGTACACACTTGTACAACCTTGTACACACTTGTACAACCTTGTACACACTTGTACAACCTTGTACACACTTGTACAACCTTGTACAAACTTGTACAAACTTGTACACACTTGTACACCCTTGTACACACTTGTAAAAGCTTGTACACACTTGTACAACCTTGTACACACTTGTACAACCTTGTACACAATTGTATAACCTTGTACACACTTGTACAACCTTGTACAAACTTGTACAAACTTGTACACACTTGTACACCCTTGTACACACTTGTAAAAGCTTGTACACACTTGTACAACCTTGTACACACTTGTACACCCTTGTACACACTTGTACAACCTTGTACACACTTGTACAACCTTGTACACAATTGTACAACCTTGTACACACTTGTACAACCTTGTACACACTTGTACAACCTTGTACACACTTGTACAGCCTTGTACACAATTGTACAACCTTGTACACACTTGTACAACCTTGTACACACTTGTACAACCTTGTACACAATTGTACAGCCTTGTACACACTTGTACAACCTTGTACACACTTGTACAGCCTTGTACAAAATTGTACAACCTTGTACACACTTGTACAGCCTTGTACACAATTGTACAACCTTGTACACACTTGTACAAACTTGTACACCCTTGTACAAACTTTTACACATCGTACACACTTGTACAGCCCTTGTACAAACTTGTACATCCTTGTACACACTTGTACAACCTTGTACACACTTGAACATCCTTGTACACAATTGTACACCCTTGTACACACTTGTACAACCTTGTACACACTTGTACAACCTTGAACAAACTTGTACAGCCTTGTACACAATTGTACAACCTTGTACACACTTGTACAACCTTGTACACACTTGTACAACCTTGTAAACAATTGTACAGCCTTGTACACACTTGAACAACCTTGTACACACTTGTACAGCCTTGTACACAATTGTACAACCTTGTACACACTTGTACAACCTTATACACACTTGTACAACCTTGTACACAATTGTACAGCCTTGTACACACTTGTACAACCTTGTACACACTTGTACAACCTTGTAAAAACTTGTACACCCTTGTACACACTTGTACAACCTTGTACAACCTTGTACACACTTGTACAGCCTTGTACAACCTTGTACAACCTTGTACACACTTGTACAGCCTTGTAAAAACTTGTACACCCTTGTACACACATGTACAACCTTGTACACAACTTGTACAACCTTGTACACACTTGTACAACCTTGTACACACTTGTACAACCTTGTACACACTTGTACAACCTTGTACACACTTGTACAGCCTTGTACACAATTGTACAACCTTGTACACAGTTGTACAGCCTTGTACACAATTGTACAACCTTGTACACACTTGTACAACCTTGTACACCCTTGTACACACTTTTACTTATCGTACACACTTGTACACCCTTGTACAAACTTGTACATCCTTGTACACACTTGTACAACCTTGTACAAACTTGTAAAAACTTGTACAAACTTGTACAAACTTGTACAAACTTGTACATCCTTGTACACACTTGTACAACCTTGTACACAATTGTACAACCTTGTACACACTTGTACAACCTTGTACACACTTGTACAACCTTGAACACACTTGTACAGCCTTGTACACAATTGTACAACCTTGTACACACTTGTACAACCTTGTACACACTTGTACAACCTTGTACACAATTGTACAGCCTTGTACACACTTGTACAACCTTGTACACACTTGTACAGCCTTGTACACAATTGTACAACCTTGTACACACTTGTACAACCTTGTACACACTTGTACAACCTTGTACACAATTGTACAGCCTTGTACACACTTGTACAACCTTGTACACACTTGTACATCCTCGTAAAAACTTGTACACCCTTGTACACACTTGTACAACCTTGTACAACCTTGTACACACTTGTACAGCCTTGTACAACCTTGTACACACTTGTAGAGCCTTGTAAAAACTTGTACACCCTTGTACACACATGTACAACCTTGTACACACCTTGTACAACCTTGTACACACTTGTACAACCTTGTAAAACTTGTACACATTTGTACACACTTGTACACCCTTGTACACACTTGTACAACCTTGTACAAACTTATACAATCTTGTACACACTTGTACAACCCAGTACACACTTGTACAATCTTGTACAAACTTGTACTCCCTTGTACAAACTTGTACATCCTGGTACACACTTGTACAACCTTGTACAAACTTGTACAAACTTGTACAAACTTGTACAAACTTGTACAAACTTGTACATCCTTGTACACGATTGTACACCCTTGTACACACTTGTACAACCTTGTACACACTTGTACAACCTGACACACAATTGTACAACCTTGTACACACTTGTACAATCTTGTACACCCTTGTACAAACTTTTACACATCGTACACACTTGTACACCCTTGTACAAACTTGTACATCTTTGTACACACTTGTACAACCTTGTACACACTTGTACAACCTTGTACACACTTGTACAGCCTTGTACACAATTGTACAACCTTGTACACAGTTTTACAGCCTTGTACACAATTGTACAAATTTGTACACACTTGTACAACCTTGTACACCCTTGTACACACTTTTACTTATCGTACACACTTGTACACCCTTGTACAAACTTGTTCATCCTTGTACACACTTGTACAACCTTGTACAAACTTGTACAAACTTTTACAAACTTGTACAAACTTGTACATCCTTGTACACACTTGTACAACCTTGTACAAACTTGTACAAACTTGTACATCCTTGTACACGATTTTACACCCTTGTACACACTTGTACAACCTTGTAAAAACTTGTACAACCTTGTACACACTTGTACACCCTTGTACACACTTGTACAACCTTGTACACACTTGTACAACCTTGTACACACTTGTACAACCTTGTACACACTTGTACAACCTTGTACACACTTGTACAACCTTGTACACACTTGTACAACCTTGTACACACTTGTACAACCTTGTACACACTTGTACAACCTTGTACACACTTGTACAACCTTGTACACACTTGTACAACCTTGTACACACTTGTACAACCTTGTACACACTTGTACAACCTTGTACACACTTGTACAACCTTGTACACACTTGTACAACCTTGTACACACTTGTACAACCTTGTACACACTTGTACAACCTTGTACACACTTGTACACACTTGTACAACCTTGTACACACTTGTACAACCTTGTACACACTTGTACAACCTTGTACACACTTGTACAACCTTGTACACACTTGTACAACCATGTAAAAACTTGTACAACCTTGTACACACTTGTACACCCTTGTACACACTTGTACAAGCTTGTACACACTTGTACAACCTTGTACACACTTGTACACCCTTGTACACACTTGTACAACCTTTTACAAACTTGTACACAATTGTACAAACTTGTACATTATTGTACATACTTGTACACCCTTGTACACACTTGTACAACCTTGTACAAACCTGTACACCCTTGTACACACTTGTACAACCTTGTACAAACCTGTACACCCTTGTACACACTTGTACAAGCTTGTACACACTTGTACAAGCTTGTACACACTTGTACACCCTTGTTCAAACTTGTGCACCCTTGTACACCTTTGTACACCCTTGTACACATTTGTACAACCTTGTACAAACTTGTACACACTTGTACAAACTTGTACACAATTGTACAACCTTGTACAAACTTGTACAAGCTTGTACACACTTGTACAACCTTGTACACACTTGTACAAGCTTGTACACACTTGTACAAGTTGTACACACTTGTACAAGTTGTACACACTTGTACAACCTTGTACACACTTGTACAACCTTGTACACACTTTTACAACCTTGTACACACTTGTACAACCTTGTACAAACTTGTACAAACTTGTACAACCTTTTCATCCTTGTACACATTTGTACACCCTTGTACACACTTGTACAACCTTGTACAAACCTGTACACCCTTGTACACACTTGTACAAGCTTGTACACGATTGTACACCCTTGTACACACTTGTGCACCCTTGTACACACTTGTACACCCTTGTACACACTTGTACAACCTTGTACAAACTTGTACACACTTGTACAACATTGTACAAACCTGTACACCCTTGTACACACTTGTACAACCTTGTACACACTTGTACAACCTTGTACCCCCTGTTACAACCTTGTACACACTTGTACAACCTTGTACACACTTGTACAGCCTTGTACACAATTGTACACCCATGTACACAATTTAAAAACTTGTACACACTTGTACAACCTTGTACACACTTGTACAACCTTGTACACACTTGTACAACCTTGTACACACTTGTACAACCTTGTACACACTTGTACAGCCTTGTACACAATTGTACAACCTTGTACACAGTTGTACAGCCTTGTACACAATTGTACAACCTTGTACACACTTGTACAACCTTGTACACCCTTGTACACACTTTTACTTATCGTACACACTTGTACACCCTTGTACAAACTTGTACATCCTTGTACACACTTGTACAACCTTGTACAAACTTGTAAAAACTTGTACAAACTTGTACAAACTTGTACAAACTTGTACATCCTTGTACACACTTGTACAACCTTGTACAAACTTGTACAAACTTGTACATCCTTGTACACGATTTTACACCCTTGTACACACTTGTACAACCTTGTAAAAACTTGTACAACCTTGTACACACTTGTACACCCTTGTACACACTTGTACATCCTTGTACACACTTGTACAACCTTGTACACACTTGTACAACCTTGTACACACTTGTACAACCTTGTACACACTTGTACAACCTTGTACACACTTGTACAACCTTGTACACACTTGTACAACCTTGTACACACTTGTACAACCTTGTACACACTTGTACAACCTTGTACACACTTGTACAACCTTGTACACACTTGTACAACCTTGTACACACTTGTACAACCTTGTACACACTTGTACAACCTTGTACACACTTGTACAACCTTGTAAAAACTTGTACAACCTTGTACACACTTGTACAACCTTTTACACACTTGTACAACCATGTAAAAACTTGTACAACATTGTACACACTTGTACACCCTTGTACACACTTGTACAAGCTTGTACACACTTGTACAACCTTGTACACACTTGTACACCCTTGTACACACTTGTACAACCTTTTACAAACTTGTACACACTTGTACAAACTTGTACATTATTGTACATACTTGTACACCCTTGTACACACTTGTACAACCTTGTACAAACCTGTACACCCTTGTACACACTTGTACAAGCTTGTACACACTTGTACAAGCTTGTACACACTTGTACACCCTTGTTCAAACTTGTGCACCCTTGTACATTTTTGTACACCCTTGTACACATTTGTACAACCTTGTACAAACTTGTACACACTTGTACAAACTTGTACACACTTGTACAACCTTGTACAAACTTGTACAACCTTGTACACACTTGTACAACCTTGTACACACTTGTACAAGCTTGTACACACTTGTACAAGTTGTACACACTTGTACAACCTTGTACACACTTGTACAACCTTGTACACACTTGTACAACCTTGTACACACTTGTACAACCTTGTACAAACTTGTACAAACTTGTACAACCTTTTCATCCTTGTACACATTTGTACACCCTTGTACACACTTGTACAACCTTGTACAAACCTGTACACCCTTGTACAAACTTGTACAAGCTTGTACACACTTGTACACCCTTGTACACACTTGTACAACCTTGTACAAACTTGTACACTTGTACAACATTGTACAAACCTGTACACCCTTGTACACACTTGTACAACCTTGTACACACTTGTACAACCTTGTACCCCCTGTTACAACCTTGTACACACTTGTACAACCTTGTACACACTTGTACAGCCTTGTACACAATTGTACACCCATGTACACAATTTAAAAACTTGTACACACTTGTACAACCTTGTACACACTTGTACAACCTTGTACACACTTGTACAACCTTGTACACACTTGTACAACCTTGTACACACTTGTACAACCTTGTACAAACTTGTACAAACTTGTACACACTTGTACACCCTTGTACACACTTGTAAAAGCTTGTACACACTTGTACAACCTTGTACACACTTGTACAACCTTGTACACAATTGTATAACCTTGTACACACTTGTACAACCTTGTACAAACTTGTACAAACTTGTACACACTTGTACACCCTTGTACACACTTGTAAAAGCTTGTACACACTTGTACAACCTTGTACACACTTGTACACCCTTGTACACACTTGTACAACCTTGTACACACTTGTACAAACTTGTACACAATTGTACAACCTTGTACACACTTGTACAACCTTGTACACACTTGTACAACCTTGTACACACTTGTACAGCCTTGTACACAATTGTACAACCTTGTACACACTTGTACAACCTTGTACACACTTGTACAACCTTGTACACAATTGTACAGCCTTGTACACACTTGTACAACCTTGTACACACTTGTACAGCCTTGTACAAAATTGTACAACCTTGTACACACTTGTACAGCCTTGTACACAATTGTACAACCTTGTACACACTTGTACAAACTTGTACACCCTTGTACAAACTTTTACACATCGTACACACTTGTACAGCCCTTGTACAAACTTGTACATCCTTGTACACACTTGTACAACCTTGTACACACTTGAACATCCTTGTACACAATTGTACACCCTTGTACACACTTGTACAACCTTGTACACACTTGTACAACCTTGAACAAACTTGTACAGCCTTGTACACAATTGTACAACCTTGTACACACTTGTACAACCTTGTACACACTTGTACAACCTTGTAAACAATTGTACAGCCTTGTACACACTTGTACAACCTTGTACACACTTGTACAGCCTTGTACACAATTGTACAACCTTGTACACACTTGTACAACCTTGTACACACTTGTACAACCTTGTACACAATTGTACAGCCTTGTACACACTTGTACAACCTTGTACACACTTGTACAACCTTGTAAAAACTTGTACACTCTTGTACACACTTGTACAACCTTGTACAACCTTGTACACACTTGTACAGCCTTGTACAACCTTGTACAACCTTGTACACACTTGTACAGCCTTGTAAAAACTTGTACACCCTTGTACACACATGTACAACCTTGTACACAACTTGTACAACCTTGTACACACTTGTACAACCTTGTACACACTTGTACAACCTTGTACACACTTGTACAACCTTGTACACACTTGTACAGCCTTGTACACAATTGTATAACCTTGTACACAGTTGTACAGCCTTGTACACAATTGTACAACCTTGTACACACTTGTACAACCTTGTACACCCTTGTACACACTTTTACTTATCGTACACACTTGTACACCCTTGTACAAACTTGTACATCCTTGTACACACTTGTACAACCTTGTACAAACTTGTAAAAACTTGTACAAACTTGTACAAACTTGTACAAACTTGTACATCCTTGTACACACTTGTACAACCTTGTACAAACTTGTACAAACTTGTACATCCTTGTACACGATTTTACACCCTTGTACACACTTGTACAACCTTGTAAAAACTTGTACAACCTTGTACACACTTGTACACCCTTGTACACACTTGTACAACCTTGTACACACTTGTACAACCTTGTACACACTTGTACAACCTTTTACACACTTGTACAACCTTGTACACAATTGTACAACCTTGTACACACTTGTACAACCTTGTACACACTTGTACAACCTTGTACACACTTGTACAACCTTGTACACACTTGTACAACCTTGTACACACTTGTACAACCTTGTACACACTTGTACAACCTTGTACAAACTTGTACAACCTTGTACACACTTGTACAACCTTGTACACACTTGTACAACCTTGTAAAAACTTGTACAACCTTGTACACACTTGTACAACCTTGTACACACTTGTACAACCATGTAAAAACTTGTACAACCTTGTACACACTTGTACACCCTTGTACACACTTGTACAAGCTTGTACACACTTGTACAACCTTGTACACACTGGTACACCCTTGTACACACTTGTACAACCTTTTACAAACTTGTACACACTTGTACAAACTTGTACATTATTGTACATACTTGTACACCCTTGTACACACTTGTACAACCTTGTACAAACCTGTACACCCTTGTACACACTTGTACAACCTTGTACACACTTGTACAGCCTTGTACACAATTGTACACCCATGTACACAATTTAAAAACTTGTACACACTTGTACAACCTTGTACACACTTGTACAACCTTGTACACACTTGTACAACCTTGTACACACTTGTACAACCTTGTACACACTTGTACAACCTTGTACAAACTTGTACAAACTTGTACACACTTGTACACCCTTGTACACACTTGTAAAAGCTTGTACACACTTGTACAACCTTGTACACACTTGTACAACCTTGTACACAATTGTATAACCTTGTACACACTTGTACAACCTTGTACAAACTTGTACAAACTTGTACACACTTGTACACCCTTGTACACACTTGTAAAAGCTTGTACACACTTGTACAACCTTGTACACACTTGTACACCCTTGTACACACTTGTACAACCTTGTACACACTTGTACAACCTTGTACACAATTGTACAACCTTGTACATACTTGTACAGACTTGTACACACTTGTACAACCTTGTACACACTTGTACAGCCTTGTACACAATTGTACAACCTTGTACACACTTGTACAACCTTGTACACACTTGTACAACCTTGTACACAATTGTACAGCCTTGTACACACTTGTACAACCTTGTACACACTTGTACAGCCTTGTACAAAATTGTACAACCTTGTACACACTTGTACAGCCTTGTACACAATTGTACAACCTTGTACACACTTGTACAAACTTGTACACCCTTGTACAAACTTTTACACATCGTACACACTTGTACAGCCCTTGTACAAACTTGTACATCCTTGTACACACTTGTACAACCTTGTACACACTTGAACATCCTTGTACACAATTGTACACCCTTGTACACACTTGTACAACCTTGTACACACTTGTACAACCTTGAACAAACTTGTACAGCCTTGTACACAATTGTACAACCTTGTACACACTTGTACAACCTTGTACACACTTGTACAACCTTGTAAACAATTGTACAGCCTTGTACACACTTGAACAACCTTGTACACACTTGTACAGCCTTGTACACAATTGTACAACCTTGTACACACTTGTACAACCTTATACACACTTGTACAACCTTGTACACAATTGTACAGCCTTGTACACACTTGTACAACCTTGTACACAATTGTACAGCCTTGTACACACTTGTACAACCTTGTACACACTTGTACAACCTTGTAAAAACTTGTACACCCTTGTACACACTTGTACAACCTTGTACAACCTTGTACACACTTGTACAGCCTTGTACAACCTTGTACAACCTTGTACACACTTGTACAGCCTTGTAAAAACTTGTACACCCTTGTACACACATGTACAACCTTGTACACAACTTGTACAACCTTGTACACACTTGTACAACCTTGTACACCCTTGTACACACTTTTACTTATCTTACACACTTGTACACCCTTGTACAAACTTGTACATCCTTGTACACACTTGTACAACCTTGTACAAACTTGTAAAAACTTGTACAAACTTGTACAAACTTGTACAAACTTGTACATCCTTGTACACACTTGTACAACCTTGTACAAACTTGTACAAACTTGTACATCCTTGTACACGATTTTACACCCTTGTACACACTTGTACAACCTTGTAAAAACTTGTACAACCTTGTACACACTTGTACACCCTTGTACACACTTGTACAACCTTGTACACACTTGTACAACCTTGTACACACTTGTACAACCTTTTACACACTTGTACAACCTTGTACACACTTGTACAACCTTGTACACACTTGTACAACCTTGTACACACTTGTACAACCTTGTACACACTTGTACAACCTTGTACACACTTGTACAACCTTGTACACACTTGTACAACCTTGTACAAACTTGTACAACCTTGTACACACTTGTACAACCTTGTACACACTTAAAAACTTGTACAACCTTGTACACACTTGTACAACCTTGTACACACTTGTACAACCATGTAAAAACTTGTACAACCTTGTACACACTTGTACACCCTTGTACACACTTGTACAAGCTTGTACACACTTGTACAACCTTGTACACACTTGTACACCCTTGTACACACTTGTACAACCTTTTACAAACTTGTACACACTTGTACAAACTTGTACATTATTGTACATACTTGTACACCCTTGTACACACTTGTACAAGCTTGTACACACTTGTACAAGCTTGTACACACTTGTACACCCTTGTTCAAACTTGTGCACCCTTGTACATTTTTGTACACCCTTGTACACATTTGTACAACCTTGTACAACCTTGTACACACTTGTACAACCTTGTACACAATTGTACAGCCTTGTACACACTTGTACAACCTTGTACACACTTGTACAGCCTTGTACAAAATTGTAAAACCTTGTACACACTTGTACAGCCTTGTACACAATTGTACAACCTTGTACACACTTGTACAACCTTGTACACACTTGTACAACCTTGTACAAACTTGTACAAACTTGTACAACCTTTTCATCCTTGTACACATTTGTACACCCTTGTACACACTTGTACAACCTTGTACAAACCTGTACACCCTTGTACACACTTGTACAAGCTTGTACACACTTGTACACCCTTGTACACACTTGTACACCCTTGTACACACTTGTACAACCTTGTACAAACTTGTACACTTGTACAACATTGTACAAACCTGTACACCCTTGTACACACTTGTACAACCTTGTACACACTTGTACAACCTTGTACCCCCTGTTACAACCTTGTACACACTTGTACAACCTTGTACACACTTGTACAGCCTTGTACACAATTGTACACCCATGTACACAATTTAAAAACTTGTACACACTTGTACAACCTTGTACACACTTGTACAACCTTGTACACACTTGTACAACCTTGTACACACTTGTACAACCTTGTACACACTTGTACAACCTTGTACAAACTTGTACAAACTTGTACACACTTGTACACCCTTGTACACACTTGTAAAAGCTTGTACACACTTGTACAACCTTGTACACACTTGTACAACCTTGTACACAATTGTATAACCTTGTACACACTTGTACAACCTTGTACAAACTTGTACAAACTTGTACACACTTGTACACCCTTGTACACACTTGTAAAAGCTTGTACACACTTGTACAACCTTGTACACACTTGTACACCCTTGTACACACTTGTACAACCTTGTACACACTTGTACAACCTTGTACACAATTGTACAACCTTGTACACACTTGTACAACCTTGTACACACTTGTACAACCTTGTACACACTTGTACAGCCTTGTACACAATTGTACAACCTTGTACACACTTGTACAACCTTGTACACACTTGTACAACCTTGTACACAATTGTACAGCCTTGTACACACTTGTACAACCTTGTACACACTTGTACAGCCTTGTACAAAATTGTACAACCTTGTACACACTTGTACAGCCTTGTACACAATTGTACAACCTTGTACACACTTGTACAAACTTGTACACCCTTGTACAAACTTTTACACATCGTACACACTTGTACAGCCCTTGTACAAACTTGTACATCCTTGTACACACTTGTACAACCTTGTACACACTTGAACATCCTTGTACACAATTGTACACCCTTGTACACACTTGTACAACCTTGTACACACTTGTACAACCTTGAACAAACTTGTACAGCCTTGTACACAATTGTACAACCTTGTACACACTTGTACAACCTTGTACACACTTGTACAACCTTGTAAACAATTGTACAGCCTTGTACACACTTGTACAACCTTGTACACACTTGTACAGCCTTGTACACAATTGTACAACCTTGTACACACTTGTACAACCTTGTACACACTTGTACAACCTTGTACACAATTGTACAGCCTTGTACACACTTGTACAACCTTGTACACACTTGTACAACCTTGTAAAAACTTGTACACCCTTGTACACACTTGTACAACCTTGTACAACCTTGTACACACTTGTACAGCCTTGTACAACCTTGTACAACCTTGTACACACTTGTACAGCCTTGTAAAAACTTGTACACCCTTTTACACACATGTACAACCTTGTACACAACTTGTACAACCTTGTACACACTTGTACAACCTTGTAAAACTTGTACACATTTGTACACACTTGTACACCCTTGTACACACTTGTACAACCTTGTACAAACTTATACAATCTTGTACAAACTTGTACAACCCAGTACACACTTGTACAATCTTGTACAAACTTGTACTCCCTTGTACAAACTTGTACATCCTTGTACACACTTGTACAACCTTGTACAAACTTGTACAAACTTGTACAAACTTGTACATCCTTGTACACGATTGTACACCCTTGTACACACTTGTACTACCTTGTACACACTTGTACAACCTGACACACAATTGTACAACCTTGTACACACTTGTACAACCTTGTACACACTTGTACAACCTTGTACACACTTGTACAGCCTTGTACACAATTGTACAACCTTGTAAACAATTGTACAGCCTTGTACACACTTGTACAACCTTGTACACACTTGTACAGCCTTGTACACAATTGTACAACCTTGTACACACTTGTACAACCTTGTACACACTTGTACAACCTTGTACACAATTGTACAGCCTTGTACACACTTGTACAACCTTGTACACACTTGTACAACCTTGTAAAAACTTGTACACCCTTGTACACACTTGTACAACCTTGTACAACCTTGTACACACTTGTACAGCCTTGTACAACCTTGTACAACCTTGTACACACTTGTACAGCCTTGTAAAAACTTGTACACCCTTTTACACACATGTACAACCTTGTACACAACTTGTACAACCTTGTACACACTTGTACAACCTTGTAAAACTTGTACACATTTGTACACACTTGTACACCCTTGTACACACTTGTACAACCTTGTACAAACTTATACAATCTTGTACAAACTTGTACAACCCAGTACACACTTGTACAATCTTGTACAAACTTGTACTCCCTTGTACAAACTTGTACATCCTTGTACACACTTGTACAACCTTGTACAAACTTGTACAAACTTGTACAAACTTGTACATCCTTGTACACGATTGTACACCCTTGTACACACTTGTACAACCTTGTACACACTTGTACAACCTGACACACAATTGTACAACCTTGTACACACTTGTACAACCTTGTACACACTTGTACAACCTTGTACACACTTGTACAGCCTTGTACACAATTGTACAACCTTGTACACACTTGTACAACCTTGTACACACTTGTACAACCTTGTACACAATTGTACAGCCTTGTACACAATTGTACAACCTTGTACACACTTGTACAGCCTTGTACACCCTTGTACAGCCTTGTACAAAATTGTACAGCCTTGTACACAATTGTACAACCTTGTACACACTTGTACAACCTTGTACACCCTTGTACAAACTTTTACACATCGTACACACTTGTACACACTTGTACAAACTTGTACATCCTTGTACACACTTGTACAACCTTGTACACACTTGTACAACCTTGTACACACTTGTACAACCTTGTACACACTTGTACATCCTTGTACACAATTGTACAACCTTGTACACAGTTGTACAGCCTTGTACACAATTGTACAACCTTGTACACACTTGTACAACCTTGTACACCCTTGTACACACTTTTACTTATCGTACACACTTGTACACCCTTGTACAAACTTGTACATCCTTGTACACACTTGTACAACCTTGTACAAACTTGTACAAACTTGTACATCCTTGTTCACGATTTTACACCCTTGTACACACTTGTACAACCTTGTAAAAACTTGTACAACCTTGTACACACTTGTACACCCTTGTACACACTTGTACAACCTTGTACACACTTGTACAACCTTGTACACACTTGTACAACATTGTACACACTTGTACAACCTTGTACACACTTGTACAACCTTGTACACACTTGTACAACCTTGTACACAGTTGTACAACCTTGTACACACTTGTACAACCTTGTACACACTTGTACAACCTTGTACACACTTGTACAACCTTGTACACACTTGTACAACCTTGTACACACTTGTACAACCTTGTACACACTTATACAACCTTGTACACACTTGTACAACCATGTAAAAACTTGTACAACCTTGTACACACTTGTACACCCTTGTACACACTTGTACAAGCTTGTACACACTTGTACAAGCTTGTACACACTTGTACAACCTTGTACACACTTGTACACCCTTGTACACACTTGTACAACCTTGTACAAACCTGTACACCCTTATACACACTTGTACAAGCTTGTACACACTTGTACAAGCTTGTACACACTTGTACACCTTTGTTCAAACTTGTGCACCCTTGTACACTTTTGTACACCCTTGTACACATTTGTACAACCTTGTACAAACTTGTACACACTTGTACAAACTTGTACACACTTGTACAACCTTGTACAAACTTGTACAACCTTGTACACACTTGTACAACCTTGTACACACTTGTACAAGTTGTACACACTTGTACAACCTTGTACACACTTGTACAACCTTGTACAAACTTGTACACACTTGTACAAACTTTTACATCCTTGTACACATTTGTACACCCTTGTACACACTTGTACAACCTTGTACAACCTTGTACAAACCTGTACACCCTTGTACACACTTGTACAAGCTTGTACACGATTGTACACCCTTGTACACACTTGTGCACCCTTGTACAAACTTGTACATCCTTGTACACACTTGTACAACCTTGTACAAACTTGTACAAACTTGTACAAACTTGTACACAATTGTACAGCCTTGTACACAATTGTACAACCTTGTACACACTTGTACAACCTTGTACACACTTGTACAACCTTGTACACAATTGTACAGCCTTGTACACAATTGTACAACCTTGTACACACTTGTACAGCCTTGTACACACTTGTACAGCCTTGTACAAAATTGTACAGCCTTGTACACAATTGTACAGCCTTGTACACAATTGTACAACCTTGTACACACTTGTACAACCTTGTACACCCTTGTACAAACTTTTACACATCGTACACACTTGTACACACTTGTACAAACTTGTACATCCTTGTACACACTTGTACAACCTTGTACACACTTGTACAACCTTGTACACACTTGTACATCCTTGTACACAATTGTACAACCTTGTACACAGTTGTACAGCCTTGTACACAATTGTACAACCTTGTACACACTTGTACAACCTTGTACACCCTTGTACACACTTTTACTTATCGTACACACTTGTACACCCTTGTACAAACTTGTACATCCTTGTACACACTTGTACAACCTTGTACAAACTTGTACAAACTTGTACATCCTTGTACACGATTTTACACCCTTGTACACACTTGTACAACCTTGTAAAAACTTGTACAACCTTGTACACACTTGTACACCCTTGTACACACTTGTACAACCTTGTACACACTTGTACAACCTTGTACACACTTGTACAACCTTGTACACACTTGTACAACCTTGTAGACACTTGTACAACCTTGTACACACTTGTACAACCTTGTACACACTTGTACAACCTTGTACACACTTGTACAACCATGTAAAAACTTGTACAACCTTGTACACACTTGTACACCCTTGTACACACTTGTACAAGCTTGTACACACTTGTACAACCTTGTACACACTTGTACACCCTTGTACACACTTGTACAACCTTGTACAAACCTGTACACCCTTATACACACTTGTACAAGCTTGTACACACTTGTACAAGCTTGTACACACTTGTACACCTTTGTTCAAACTTGTGCACCCTTGTACACTTTTGTACACCCTTGTACACATTTGTACAACCTTGTACAAACTTGTACACACTTGTACAAACTTGTACACACTTGTACAACCTTGTACAAACTTGTACAACCTTGTACACACTTGTACAACCTTGTACACACTTGTACAAGTTGTACACACTTGTACAACCTTGTACACACTTGTACAACCTTGTACACACTTGTACAACCTTGTACACAATTGTAAAACCTTGTACACACTTGTACAACCTTGTACAAACTTGTACACACTTGTACAAACTTTTACATCCTTGTACACATTTGTACACCCTTGTACACACTTGTACAACCTTGTACAACCTTGTACAAACCTGTACACCCTTGTACACACTTGTACAAGCTTGTACACGATTGTACACCCTTGTACACACTTGTGCACCCTTGTACAAACTTGTACATCCTTGTACACACTTGTACAACCTTGTACAAACTTGTACAAACTTGTACAAACTTGTACAAACTTGTACAAACTTGTACATCCTTGTACACGATAGTAGACCCTTGTACACACTTGTACAACCTTGTACACACTTGTACAACCTGATACACAATTGTACAACCTTGTACACACTTGTACAACCTTGTACACACTTGTACAACCTTGTACACACTTGTACAACCTTGTACACACTTGTACAACCTTGTACACACTTTTACAACCTTGTACACACTTGTACAGCCTTGTACACAATTGTACACAATTGTACAACCTTGTACACACTTGTACAACCTTGTACACACTTGTACAGCCTTGTACAAAATTGTAAAACCTTGTACACACTTGTACAGCCTTGTACACAATTGTACAACCTTGTACACACTTGTACAACCTTGTACACCCTTGTACAAACTTTGTACAAGTGTGGTTGTATAAGGTTGTATAAGGTTGTACAAGTGTGTACAAGCTTGTACAAGTGTGTACAAGGGTGTACAAGTGTGTACAAGGTTGTACAAGTTTTTACATGGTTGTACAAGTGTGTACAAGGTTGTATAAGTGTGTACAAGGTTGTACAAGTGTGTACAAGGTTGTACAAGTGTGTACAAGGTTGTACAAGTGTGTACAAGGTTGTACAAGTTTGTACAAGGTTGTACAAGTGTGTACAAGTTTGTACAAGTGTGTACAAGTTTGTACAAGGTTATACAAATGTGTACAAGGGTGTACAAAAGTGTACAAGGGTGCACAAGTTTGAACAAAGGTGTACAAGTGTGTACAAGCTTGTACAAGTGTGTACAAGCTTGTACAAGTGTGTATAAGGGTGTACAGGTTTGTACAAGGTTGTACAAGTGTGTACAAGGGTGTACAAGTGTGTACAAGGTTGTACAAGTGTGTACAAGCTTGTACAAGTGTGTACAAGGGTGTACAAGTGTGTACAAGGTTGTACAAGTTTTTACATGGTTGTACAAGTGTGTACAAGGTTGTACAAGTGTGTACAAGGTTGTACAAGTGTGTACAAGGTTGTACAAGTGTGTACAAGGTTGTACAAGTGTGTACAAGGTTGTACAAGTGTGTACAAGGTTGTACAAGTGTGTACAAGGTTGTACAAGTGTGTACAAGGTTGTACAAGTGTGTACAAGGTTGTACAAGTGTGTACAAGGTTGTACAAGTGTGTACAAGGTTGTACAAGTGTGTACAAGGTTGTACAAGTGTGTACAAGGGTGTACAAGTGTGTACAAGGTTGTACAAGTTTTTACAAGGTTGTACAAGTGTGTACAAGGGTGTAAAATCGTGTACAAGGATGTACAAGTTTGTACAAGTTTGTACAAGGTTGTACAAGTGTGTACAAGGATGTACAAGTTTGTACAAGGGTGTACAAGTGTGTACGATAAGTAAAAGTGTGTACAAGGGTGTACAAGGTTGTACAAGTGTGTACAAGGTTGTACAATTGTGTACAAGGCTGTACAACTGTGTACAAGGTTGTACAATTGTGTACAAGGATGTACAAGTGTGTACAAGGTTGTACAAGTGTGTACAAGGTTGTACAAGTGTGTACAAGGATGTACAAGTTTGTACAAGTGTGTACAAGTGTGTACGATGTGTAAAAGTTTGTAAAAGGGTGTACAAGGTTGTACAAGTGTGTACAAGGTTGTACAATTGTGTACAAGGCTGTACAATATTGTACAAGGCTGTACAAGTGTGTACAAGGCTGTACAAGTGTGTACAAGGTTGTACAATTGTGTACAAGGCTGTACAATTGTGTACAAGGTTGTACAAGTGTGTACAAGGTTGTACAAGTGTGTACAAGGTTGTACAATTGTGTACAAGGCTGTACAATTGTGTACAAGTTTGTACAAGTTTGTACAAGTTTGTACAAGGTTGTACAAGTGTGTACAAGGATGTACAAGTTTGTACAAGGGTGCACAAGTGTGTACAAGGGTGTACAATCGTGTACAAGCTTGTACAAGTGTGTACAAGGGTGTACAGGTTTGTACAAGGTTGTACAAGGTTGTACAAGTGTGTACAAGGGTGTACAAATGTGTACAAGGATGTAAAAGTTTGTACAAGTGTGTACAAGTTTGTACAAGGTTGTACAAGTGTGTACAAGGTTGTACAAGTGTGTACAACTTGTACAAGTGTGTACAAGGTTGTACAAGTGTGTACAAGGTTGTACAAGTTTGTACAAGGTTGTACAAGTGTGTACAAGATTGTACAAGTGTGTACAAGTTTGTACAAGGTTGTACAAATGTGTACAAGGGTGTACAAAAGTGTACAAGGGTGCACAAGTTTGAACAAAGGTGTACAAGTGTGTACAAGCTTGTACAAGTGTGTACAAGCTTGTACAAGTGTGTATAAGGGTGTACAGGTTTGTACAAGGTTGTACAAGTGTGTACAAGGGTGTACAAGTGTGTACAAGGTTGTACAAGTGTGTACAAGCTTGTACAAGTGTGTACAAGGGTGTACAAGTGTGTACAAGGTTGTACAAGTTTTTACATGGTTGTACAAGTGTGTACAAGGTTGTATAAGTGTGTACAAGGTTGTACAAGTGTGTACAAGGTTGTACAAGTGTGTACAAGGTTGTACAAGTGTGTACAAGGTTGTACAAGTGTGTACAAGGTTGTACAAGTGTGTACAAGGTTGTACAAGTGTGTACAAGGTTGTACAAGTGTGTACAAGGTTGTACAAGTGTGTACAAGGTTGTACAAGTGTGTACAAGGTTGTACAAGTGTGTACAATGTTGTACAAGTGTGTACAAGGTTGTACAAGTGTGTACAAGGTTGTACAAGTGTGTACAAGGGTGTACAAGTGTGTACAAGGTTGTACAAGTTTTTACAAGGTTGTACAAGTGTGTACAAGGGTGTAAAATCGTGAACAAGGATGTACAAGTTTGTACAAGTTTGTACAAGGTTGTACAAGTGTGTACAAGGATGTACAAGTTTGTACAAGGGTGTACAAGTGTGTACGATAAGTAAAAGTGTGTACAAGGGTGTACAAGGTTGTACAAGTGTGTACAAGGTTGTACAATTGTGTACAAGGCTGTACAACTGTGTACAAGGTTGTACAATTGTGTACAAGGATGTACAAGTGTGTACAAGGTTGTACAAGTGTGTACAAGGTTGTACAAGTGTGTACAAGGTTGTACAAGTGTGTACAAGGATGTACAAGTTTGTACAAGTGTGTACAAGTGTGTACGATGTGTAAAAGTTTGTACAAGGGTGTACAAGGTTGTACAAGTGTGTACAAGGTTGTACAATTGTGTACAAGGCTGTACAATTTTGTACAAGGCTGTACAAGTGTGTACAAGGCTGTACAAGTGTGTACAAGGTTGTACAATTGTGTACAAGGCTGTACAATTGTGTACAAGGTTGTACAAGTGTGTACAAGGTTGTACAAGTGTGTACAAGGTTGTACAATTGTGTACAAGGCTGTACAAGTGTGTACAAGGTTGTACAAGTGTGTACAAGGTTGTACAAGTGTGTACAAGGTTGTACAATTGTGTGTCAGGTTGTACAAGTGTGTACAAAGTTGTACAAGTGTGTACAAGGGTGTACAATCGTGTACAAGGATGTACAAGTTTGTACAAGTTTGTACAAGTTTGTACAAGGTTGTACAAGTGTGTACAAGGATGTACAAGTTTGAACAAGGGAGTACAAGTTTGTACAAGATTGTACAAGTGTGTACTGGGTTGTACAAGTTTGTACAAGATTGTATAAGTTTGTACAAGGTTGTACAAGTGTGTACAAGGGTGTACAAGTGTGTACAAATGTGTACAAGTTTTACAAGGTTGTACAAGTGTGTACAAGGTTGTACAAGTTGTGTACAAGGTTGTACATGTGTGTAAAAGGGTGTACAAGTTTTTACAAGGCTGTACAAGTGTTTACAAGGTTGTACAAGGTTGTACAAGGCTGTACAAGTGTGTACAAGGTTGTACAAGGTTGTACAAGTGTGTACAAGGGTGTACAAGTTTTTACAAGGTTGTACAAGTGTGTACAAGGTTGTACAAGTGTGTACAAGGCTGTACAATTGTGTACAAGGTTGTACAAGTGTGTACAAGGTTGTACAAGTGTGTACAAGGTTGTACAATTGTGTACAAGGCTGTACAAGTGTGTACAAGGTTGTACAAGTGTGTACAAGGCTGTACAATTGTTTACAAGGTTGTACAAGTGTGTACAAGGTTGTACAAGTGTGTACAAGGTTGTACAATTGTGTACAAGGCTGTACAAGTTTGTTCAAGGTTGTACAAGTGTGTACAAGGTTGTACAAGTGTGTACAAGGGTGTACAATTGTGTACAAGGATGTTCAAGTGTGTACAAGGTTGTACAAGTGTGTACAAGGATGTACAAGTTTGTACAAGGGCTGTACAAGTGTGTACGATGTGTAAAAGTTTGTACAAGGGTGTACAAGTTTGTACAAGTGTGTACAAGGTTGTACAATTGTGTACAAGGCTGTACAAGTGTGTACAAGGTTGTACAATTTTGTACAAGGCTGTACAAGTGTGTACAAGGTTGTACAAGTGTGTACAAGGCTGTACAATTGTGTACAAGGTTGTACAAGTGTGTACAAGGTTGTACAAGTGTGTACAAGGTTGTACAATTGTGTACAAGGCTGTACAAGTGTGTACAAGGTTGTACAAGTGTGTACAAGGTTGTACAAGTGTGTACAAGGTTGTACAATTGTGTACAAGGTTGTACAAGTGTGTACAAGGTTGTACAAGTGTGTACAAGGGTGTACAAGTGTGTACAAGGTTGTACAAGTGTGTACAAGCTTTTACAAGTGTGTACAAGGGTGTACAAGTGTGTACAAGTTTGTACAAGTTTGTACAAGGTTGTACAAGTGTGTACAAGGTTATACAATTGTGTACAAGGTTGTACAAGTGTGTACAAGGTTGTACAAGTGTGTACAAGCTTTTACAAGTGTGTACAAGGGTGTACAAGTGTGTACAAGTTTGTACAAGTTTGTACAAGGTTGTACAAGTGTGTACAAGGTTGTACAAGTGTGTACAAGGTTGTACAAGTGTGTACAAGGTTGTACAAGTGTGTACAAGGTTGTACAAGTGTGTACAAGTTTTTAAATTGTGTACATGGTTGTACAATTGTGTACAAGGCTGTACAAGTGTGTACAAGGTTGTACAAGTGTGTACAAGGTTGTAACAGGGGGTACAAGGTTGTACAAGTGTGTACAAGGTTGTACAAGTGTGTACAAGGGTGTACAGGTTTGTACAATGTTGTACAAGTGTACAAGTTTGTACAAGGTTGTACAAGTGTGTACAAGGGTGTACAAGTGTGTACAAGGGTGTACAAGTGTGTACAAGCTTGTACAAGTGTGTACAAGGGTGTACAGGTTTGTACAAGGTTGTACAAGTGTGTACAAGGGTGTACAAATGTGTACAAGGATGAAAAGGTTGTACAAGTTTGTACAAGTTTGTACAAGGTTGTACAAGTGTGTACAAGGTTGTACAAGTGTGTACAAGGTTGTACAATTGTGTACAAGGCTGTACAAGTGTGTACAAGGTTTTACAATTTTGTACAAGGCTGTACAAGTGTGTACAAGTGTGTACAAGGTTGTACAAGTGTGTACAAGCTTGTACAAGTGTGTACAAGGGTGTACAAGCTTGTACAAGTGTGTATAAGGGTGTACAGGTTTGTACAAGGTTGTACAAGTGTGTACAAGGGTGTACAAGTGTGTACAAGGTTGTACAAGTGTGTACAAGCTTGTACAAGTGTGTACAAGGGTGTACAAGTGTGTACAAGGTTGTACAAGTTTTTACATGGTTGTACAAGTGTGTACAAGGTTGTATAAGTGTGTACAAGGTTGTACAAGTGTGTACAAGGTTGTACAAGTGTGTACAAGGTTGTACAAGTGTGTACAAGGTTGTACAAGTGTGTACAAGGTTGTACAAGTGTGTACAAGGTTGTACAAGTGTGTACAAGGTTGTACAAGTGTGTACAAGGTTGTACAAGTGTGTACAAGGTTGTACAAGTGTGTACAAGGTTGTACAAGTGTGTACAATGTTGTACAAGTGTGTACAAGGTTGTACAAGTGTGTACAAGGTTGTACAAGTGTGTACAAGGGTGTACAAGTGTGTACAAGGTTGTACAAGTTTTTACAAGGTTGTACAAGTGTGTACAAGGGTGTAAAATCGTGAACAAGGATGTACAAGTTTGTACAAGTTTGTACAAGGTTGTACAAGTGTGTACAAGGATGTACAAGTTTGTACAAGGGTGTACAAGTGTGTACGATAAGTAAAAGTGTGTACAAGGGTGTACAAGGTTGTACAAGTGTGTACAAGGTTGTACAATTGTGTACAAGGCTGTACAACTGTGTACAAGGTTGTACAATTGTGTACAAGGATGTACAAGTGTGTACAAGGTTGTACAAGTGTGTACAAGGTTGTACAAGTGTGTACAAGGTTGTACAAGTGTGTACAAGGATGTACAAGTTTGTACAAGTGTGTACAAGTGTGTACGATGTGTAAAAGTTTGTACAAGGGTGTACAAGGTTGTACAAGTGTGTACAAGGTTGTACAATTGTGTACAAGGCTGTACAATTTTGTACAAGGCTGTACAAGTGTGTACAAGGCTGTACAAGTGTGTACAAGGTTGTACAATTGTGTACAAGGCTGTACAATTGTGTACAAGGTTGTACAAGTGTGTACAAGGTTGTACAAGTGTGTACAAGGTTGTACAATTGTGTACAAGGCTGTACAAGTGTGTACAAGGTTGTACAAGTGTGTACAAGGTTGTACAAGTGTGTACAAGGTTGTACAATTGTGTGTCAGGTTGTACAAGTGTGTACAAAGTTGTACAAGTGTGTACAAGGGTGTACAATCGTGTACAAGGATGTACAAGTTTGTACAAGTTTGTACAAGTTTGTACAAGGTTGTACAAGTGTGTACAAGGATGTACAAGTTTGAACAAGGGAGTACAAGTTTGTACAAGATTGTACAAGTGTGTACTGGGTTGTACAAGTTTGTACAAGATTGTATAAGTTTGTACAAGGTTGTACAAGTGTGTACAAGGGTGTACAAGTGTGTACAAATGTGTACAAGTTTTACAAGGTTGTACAAGTGTGTACAAGGTTGTACAAGTTGTGTACAAGGTTGTACATGTGTGTAAAAGGGTGTACAAGTTTTTACAAGGCTGTACAAGTGTTTACAAGGTTGTACAAGGTTGTACAAGGCTGTACAAGTGTGTACAAGGTTGTACAAGGTTGTACAAGTGTGTACAAGGGTGTACAAGTTTTTACAAGGTTGTACAAGTGTGTACAAGGTTGTACAAGTGTGTACAAGGCTGTACAATTGTGTACAAGGTTGTACAAGTGTGTACAAGGTTGTACAAGTGTGTACAAGGTTGTACAATTGTGTACAAGGCTGTACAAGTGTGTACAAGGTTGTACAAGTGTGTACAAGGCTGTACAATTGTTTACAAGGTTGTACAAGTGTGTACAAGGTTGTACAAGTGTGTACAAGGTTGTACAATTGTGTACAAGGCTGTACAAGTTTGTTCAAGGTTGTACAAGTGTGTACAAGGTTGTACAAGTGTGTACAAGGGTGTACAATTGTGTACAAGGATGTTCAAGTGTGTACAAGGTTGTACAAGTGTGTACAAGGATGTACAAGTTTGTACAAGGGCTGTACAAGTGTGTACGATGTGTAAAAGTTTGTACAAGGGTGTACAAGTTTGTACAAGTGTGTACAAGGTTGTACAATTGTGTACAAGGCTGTACAAGTGTGTACAAGGTTGTACAATTTTGTACAAGGCTGTACAAGTGTGTACAAGGTTGTACAAGTGTGTACAAGGCTGTACAATTGTGTACAAGGTTGTACAAGTGTGTACAAGGTTGTACAAGTGTGTACAAGGTTGTACAATTGTGTACAAGGCTGTACAAGTGTGTACAAGGTTGTACAAGTGTGTACAAGGTTGTACAAGTGTGTACAAGGTTGTACAATTGTGTACAAGGTTGTACAAGTGTGTACAAGGTTGTACAAGTGTGTACAAGGGTGTACAAGTGTGTACAAGGTTGTACAAGTGTGTACAAGCTTTTACAAGTGTGTACAAGGGTGTACAAGTGTGTACAAGTTTGTACAAGTTTGTACAAGGTTGTACAAGTGTGTACAAGGTTATACAATTGTGTACAAGGTTGTACAAGTGTGTACAAGCTTTTACAAGTGTGTACAAGGGTGTACAAGTGTGTACAAGTTTGTACAAGTTTGTACAAGGTTGTACAAGTGTGTACAAGGTTGTACAAGTGTGTACAAGGTTGTACAAGTGTGTACAAGGTTGTACAAGTGTGTACAAGGTTGTACAAGTGTGTACAAGTTTTTAAATTGTGTACATGGGTGTACAATTGTGTACAAGGCTGTACAAGTGTGTACAAGGTTGTACAAGTGTGTACAAGGTTGTAACAGGGGGTACAAGGTTGTACAAGTGTGTACAAGGTTGTACAAGTGTGTACAAGGGTGTACAGGTTTGTACAATGTTGTACAAGTGTACAAGTTTGTACAAGGTTGTACAAGTGTGTACAAGGGTGTACAAGTGTGTACAAGGGTGTACAAGTGTGTACAAGCTTGTACAAGTGTGTACAAGGGTGTACAGGTTTGTACAAGGTTGTACAAGTGTGTACAAGGGTGTACAAATGTGTACAAGGATGAAAAGGTTGTACAAGTTTGTACAAGTTTGTACAAGGTTGTACAAGTGTGTACAAGGTTGTACAAGTGTGTACAAGGTTGTACAATTGTGTACAAGGCTGTACAAGTGTGTACAAGGTTTTACAATTTTGTACAAGGCTGTACAAGTGTGTACAAGGTTGTACAAGTGTGTACAAGGCTGTACAATTGTGTACAAGGTTGTACAAGTGTGTACAAGGTTGTACAAGGTTGTACAAATGTGTACAAGGGTGTACAAAAATGTACAAGGGTGCACAAGTTTGAACAAGGGTGTACAAGTGTGTACAAGCTTGTACAAGTGTGTACAAGCTTGTACAAGTGTGTACAAGGGTGTACAGGTTTGTACAAGGTTGTACAAGTGTGTACAAGGGTGTACAAGTATGTACAATAATGTACAAGTTTGTACAAGTGTGTACAAGTTTGTAAAAGGTTGTACAAGTGTGTACAAGGGTGTACAAGTGTGTACAAGGTTGTACAAGTGTGTACAAGCTTGTACAAGTGTGTACAAGGGTGTACAAGTGTGTACAAGGTTGTACAAGTTTTTACATGGTTGTACAAGTGTGTACAAGGTTGTACAAGTGTGTACAAGGTTGTACAAGTTTTTACAAGGTTGTACAAGTTTTTACATGGTTGTACAAGTGTGTACAAGGTTGTACAAGTGTGTACAAGGTTGTACAATTGTGTACAAGGCTGTACAAGTGTGTACAAGGTTTTACAAGTGTGTACAAGGTTGTACAATTGTGTACAAGGCTGTACAAGTGTGTACAAGGTTTTACAATTTTGTACAAGGCTGTACAAGTGTGTACAAGGTTGTACAAGTGTGTACAAGGCTGTACAAGTGTGTACAAGGTTTTACAATTTTGTACAAGGCTGTACAAGTGTGTACAAGGTTGTACAAGTGTGTACAAGGCTGTACAATTGTGTACAAGGGTGTACAAATGTGTACAAGGATGAAAAGGTTGTACAAGTTTGTACAAGTTTGTACAAGGTTGTACAAGTGTGTACAAGGTTGTACAAGTGTGTACAAGGTTGTACAATTGTGTACAAGGCTGTACAAGTGTGTACAAGGTTTTACAATTTTGTACAAGGCTGTACAAGTGTGTACAAGGTTGTACAAGTGTGTACAAGGCTGTACAATTGTGTACAAGGTTGTACAAGTGTGTACAAGGTTGTACAAGGTTGTACAAATGTGTACAAGGGTGTACAAAAATGTACAAGGGTGCACAAGTTTGAACAAGGGTGTACAAGTGTGTACAAGCTTGTACAAGTGTGTACAAGCTTGTACAAGTGTGTACAAGGGTGTACAGGTTTGTACAAGGTTGTACAAGTGTGTACAAGGGTGTACAAGTATGTACAATAATGTACAAGTTTGTACAAGTGTGTACAAGTTTGTAAAAGGTTGTACAAGTGTGTACAAGGGTGTACAAGTGTGTACAAGGTTGTACAAGTGTGTACAAGCTTGTACAAGTGTGTACAAGGGTGTACAAGTGTGTACAAGGTTGTACAAGTTTTTACATGGTTGTACAAGTGTGTACAAGGTTGTACAAGTGTGTACAAGGTTGTACAAGTTTTTACAAGGTTGTACAAGTTTGTACAAGGTTGTACAAGTGTGTACAAGGATGTACAAGTTTTTACAAGGGTGTACAAGTGTGTACGATAAGCAAAAGTGTGTACAAGAGTGTACAAGGTTGTACAAGTGTGTACAAGGTTGTACAAGTGTGTACAAGGTTGTACAAGTGTGTACAAGGTTGTACAAGTGTGTACAAGGTTGTACAAGTGTGTACAAGGTTGTACAAGTGTGTACAAGGTTGTACAAGTGTGTACAAGGTTGTACAAGTGTGTAAAAGGTTGTACAAGTGTGTACAAGGTTGTACAAGTGTGTACAAGGTTGTACAAGTGTGTACAAGGGTGTACAAGTGTGTACAAGGTTGTACAAGTTTTTACAAGGTTGTACAAGTGTGTACAAGGGTGTAAAATCGTGTACAAGGATGTACAAGTTTGTACAAGTTTGTACAAGGTTGTACAAGTGTGTACAAGGATGTACAAGTTTGTACAAGTTTGTACAAGTTTGTACAAGTTTTTACAAGTTTGTACAAGGTTGTACAAGTGTGTACAAGGATGAACAAGTTTGTACAAGGGTGTACAAGTGTGTACGATAAGTAAAAGTGTGTACAAGGGTGTACAAGGTTGTACAAGTGTGTACAAGGTTGTACAATTGTGTACAAGGCTGTACAACTGTGTACAAGGTTGTACAATTGTGTACAAGGCTGTACAAGTGTGTACAAGGTTGTACAAGTGTGTACAAGTTTTTACAAGTGTGTACAAGGTTGTACAAGTGTGTACAAGGTTGTACAAGATTAGTACAAGGTTGTACATGTGTGTACAAGGGTGTACAAGTTTTTACAAGGCTGTACAAGTGTGTACAAGGCTGTACAAGTGTGTACAAGGTTGTACAAGGTTGTACAAGTGTGTACAAGGGTGTACAAGTTATTACAAGGTTGTACAAGTGTGTACAAGGTTGTACAAGTGTGTACAAGGCTGTACAATTGTGTACAAGGTTGTACAAGTGTGTATAAGGTTGTACAAGTGTGTACAAGGTTGTACAATTGTGTACAAGGCTGTACAAGTGTGTACAAGGTTGTTCAAGTGTGTACAAGGCTGTACAATTGTTTACAAGGTTGTACAAGTGTGTACAAGGTTGTACAAGTGTGTACAAGGTTGTACAATTGTGTACAAGGCTGTACAAGTTTGTTCAAGGTTGTACAAGTGTGTACAAGGTTGTACAAGTGTGTACAAGGGTGTACAATTGTGTACAAGGATGTTCAAGTGTGTACAAGGTTGTACAAGTGTGTACAAGGATGTACAAGTTTGTACAAGGGCTGTACAAGTGTGTACGATGTGTAAAAGTTTGTACAAGGGTGTACAAGTTTGTACAAGTGTGTACAAGGTTGTACAATTGTGTACAAGGCTGTACAAGTGTGTACAAGGTTGTACAATTTTGTACAAGGCTGTACAAGTGTGTACAAGGTTGTACAAGTGTGTACAAGGCTGTACAATTGTGTACAAGGTTGTACAAGTGTGTACAAGGTTGTACAAGTGTGTACAAGGTTGTACAATTGTGTACAAGGCTGTACAAGTGTGTACAAGGTTGTACAAGTGTGTACAAGGTTGTACAAGTGTGTACAAGGTTGTACAATTGTGTACAAGGTTGTACAAGTGTGTACAAGGTTGTACAAGTGTGTACAAGGGTGTACAAGTGTGTACAAGGTTGTACAAGTGTGTACAAGGTTGTACAAGTGTGTACAAGGTTGTACAAGTGTGTACAAGGTTGTACAAGTGTGTACAATGTTGTACAAGTGTGTACAAGGTTGTACAAGTGTGTACAAGGTTGTACAAGTGTGTACAAGGGTGTACAAGTGTGTACAAGGTTGTACAAGTTTTTACAAGGTTGTACAAGTGTGTACAAGGGTGTAAAATCGTGAACAAGGATGTACAAGTTTGTACAAGTTTGTACAAGGTTGTACAAGTGTGTACAGGGATGTACAAGTTTGTACAAGGGTGTACAAGTGTGTACGATAAGTAAAAGTGTGTACAAGGGTGTACAAGGTTGTACAAGTGTGTACAAGGTTGTACAATTGTGTACAAGGCTGTACAACTGTGTACAAGGTTGTACAATTGTGTACAAGGATGTACAAGTGTGTACAAGGTTGTACAAGTGTGTACAAGGTTGTACAAGTGTGTACAAGGTTGTACAAGTGTGTACAAGGATGTACAAGTTTGTACAAGTGTGTACAAGTGTGTACGATGTGTAAAAGTTTGTACAAGGGTGTACAAGGTTGTACAAGTGTGTACAAGGTTGTACAATTGTGTACAAGGCTGTACAATTTTGTACAAGGCTGTACAAGTGTGTACAAGGCTGTACAAGTGTGTACAAGGTTGTACAATTGTGTACAAGGCTGTACAATTGTGTACAAGGTTGTACAAGTGTGTACAAGGTTGTACAAGTGTGTACAAGGTTGTACAATTGTGTACAAGGCTGTACAAGTGTGTACAAGGTTGTACAAGTGTGTACAAGGTTGTACAAGTGTGTACAAGGTTGTACAATTGTGTGTCAGGTTGTACAAGTGTGTACAAAGTTGTACAAGTGTGTACAAGGGTGTACAATCGTGTACAAGGATGTACAAGTTTGTACAAGTTTGTACAAGTTTGTACAAGGTTGTACAAGTGTGTACAAGGATGTACAAGTTTGAACAAGGGAGTACAAGTTTGTACAAGATTGTACAAGTGTGTACTGGGTTGTACAAGTTTGTACAAGATTGTATAAGTTTGTACAAGGTTGTACAAGTGTGTACAAGGGTGTACAAGTGTGTACAAATGTGTACAAGTTTTACAAGGTTGTACAAGTTTGTACAAGGTTGTACAAGTGTGTACAAGGTTGTACAAGTGTGTACAAGGTTGTACAAGTGTGTACAAGGTTGTACAAGTGTGTACAAGGTTGTACAAGTGTGTACAAGTTTTTAAATTGTGTACATGGGTGTACAATTGTGTACAAGGCTGTACAAGTGTGTACAAGGTTGTACAAGTGTGTACAAGGTTGTAACAGGGGGTACAAGGTTGTACAAGTGTGTACAAGGTTGTACAAGTGTGTACAAGGGTGTACAGGTTTGTACAATGTTGTACAAGTGTACAAGTTTGTACAAGGTTGTACAAGTGTGTACAAGGGTGTACAAGTGTGTACAAGGGTGTACAAGTGTGTACAAGCTTGTACAAGTGTGTACAAGGGTGTACAGGTTTGTACAAGGTTGTACAAGTGTGTACAAGGGTGTACAAATGTGTACAAGGATGAAAAGGTTGTACAAGTTTGTACAAGTTTGTACAAGGTTGTACAAGTGTGTACAAGGTTGTACAAGTGTGTACAAGGTTGTACAATTGTGTACAAGGCTGTACAAGTGTGTACAAGGTTTTACAATTTTGTACAAGGCTGTACAAGTGTGTACAAGGTTGTACAAGTGTGTACAAGGCTGTACAATTGTGTACAAGGTTGTACAAGTGTGTACAAGGTTGTACAAGGTTGTACAAATGTGTACAAGGGTGTACAAAAATGTACAAGGGTGCACAAGTTTGAACAAGGGTGTACAAGTGTGTACAAGCTTGTACAAGTGTGTACAAGCTTGTACAAGTGTGTACAAGGGTGTACAGGTTTGTACAAGGTTGTACAAGTGTGTACAAGGGTGTACAAGTATGTACAATAATGTACAAGTTTGTACAAGTGTGTACAAGTTTGTAAAAGGTTGTACAAGTGTGTACAAGGGTGTACAAGTGTGTACAAGGTTGTACAAGTGTGTACAAGCTTGTACAAGTGTGTACAAGGGTGTACAAGTGTGTACAAGGTTGTACAAGTTTTTACATGGTTGTACAAGTGTGTACAAGGTTGTACAAGTGTGTACAAGGTTGTACAAGTTTTTACAAGGTTGTACAAGTTTTTACATGGTTGTACAAGTGTGTACAAGGTTGTACAAGTGTGTACAAGGTTGTACAATTGTGTACAAGGCTGTACAAGTGTGTACAAGGTTTTACAAGTGTGTACAAGGTTGTACAATTGTGTACAAGGCTGTACAAGTGTGTACAAGGTTTTACAATTTTGTACAAGGCTGTACAAGTGTGTACAAGGTTGTACAAGTGTGTACAAGGCTGTACAAGTGTGTACAAGGTTTTACAATTTTGTACAAGGCTGTACAAGTGTGTACAAGGTTGTACAAGTGTGTACAAGGCTGTACAATTGTGTACAAGGGTGTACAAATGTGTACAAGGATGAAAAGGTTGTACAAGTTTGTACAAGTTTGTACAAGGTTGTACAAGTGTGTACAAGGTTGTACAAGTGTGTACAAGGTTGTACAATTGTGTACAAGGCTGTACAAGTGTGTACAAGGTTTTACAATTTTGTACAAGGCTGTACAAGTGTGTACAAGGTTGTACAAGTGTGTACAAGGCTGTACAATTGTGTACAAGGTTGTACAAGTGTGTACAAGGTTGTACAAGGTTGTACAAATGTGTACAAGGGTGTACAAAAATGTACAAGGGTGCACAAGTTTGAACAAGGGTGTACAAGTGTGTACAAGCTTGTACAAGTGTGTACAAGCTTGTACAAGTGTGTACAAGGGTGTACAGGTTTGTACAAGGTTGTACAAGTGTGTACAAGGGTGTACAAGTATGTACAATAATGTACAAGTTGTACAAGTGTGTACAAGTTTGTAAAAGGTTGTACAAGTGTGTACAAGGGTGTACAAGTGTGTACAAGGTTGTACACGTGTGTACAAGCTTGTACAAGTGTGTACAAGGGTGTACAAGTGTGTACAAGGTTGTACAAGTTTTTAACATGTTTTGTACAAGTGTGTACAAGGTTGTACAGTGTGTACAAGGTTGTACAAGTTTTTACAAGGTTGTACAAGTTTGTACAAGGTTGTACAAGTGTGTACAAGGATGTACAAGTTTTTACAAGGGTGTACAAGTGTGTACGATAGCAAAAGTGTGTACAAGAGTGTACAAGGTTGTACAAGTGTGTACAAGGTTGTACAAGTGTGTAACAAGGTTGTACAAGTGTGTACAAGGTTGTACAAGTGTGTACAAGGGTTGTACAAGTGTGTACAAGGTTGTACAAGTGTGTACAAGGTTGTACAAGTGTGTAAAAGGTTGTACAAGTGTGTACAAGGTTGTACAGTGTGTACAAGGTTGTACAAGTGTGTACAAGGGTGTACAAGTGTGTACAAGGTTGTACAAGTTTTTACAAGGTTGTACAAGTGTGTACAAGGGTGTAAAATAGTGTACAAGGATGTACAAGTTTGTACAAGTTTGTACAAGTTTGTACAAGGTTGTACAAGTGTGGTACAAGGATGTACAAGTTTGAACAAGGAGTACAGTTTGTACAAGATTGTACAAGTGTGTACTGGGTTGTACAAGTTTGTACAAGATTGTATAAGTTTGTACAAGGTTGTACAAGTGTGTACAAGGGTGTACAAGTGTGTACAAATGTGTACAAGTTTTACAAGGTTGTACAAGTTTGTACAAGGTTGTACAAGTGTGTACAAGGTTGTACAAGTGTGTACAAGGTTGTACAAGTGTGTACAAGGTTGTACAAGTGTGTACAAGGTTGTACAAGTGTGTACAAGTTTTTAAATTGTGTACATGGGTGTACAATTGTGTACAAGGCTGTACAAGTGTGTACAAGGTTGTACAAGTGTGTACAAGGTTGTAACAGGGGGTACAAGGTTGTACAAGTGTGTACAAGGTTGTACAAGTGTGTACAAGGGTGTACAGGTTTGTACAATGTTGTACAAGTGTACAAGTTTGTACAAGGTTGTACAAGTGTGTACAAGGGTGTACAAGTGTGTACAAGGGTGTACAAGTGTGTACAAGCTTGTACAAGTGTGTACAAGGGTGTACAGGTTTGTACAAGGTTGTACAAGTGTGTACAAGGGTGTACAAATGTGTACAAGGATGAAAAGGTTGTACAAGTTTGTACAAGTTTGTACAAGGTTGTACAGTGTGTACAAGGTTGTACAAGTGTGTACAAGGTTGTACAATTGTGTACAAGGCTGTACAAGTGTGTACAAGGTTTTACAATTTTGTACAAGGCTGTACAAGTGTGTACAGGTTGTACAAGTGTGTACAAGGCTGTACAATTGGTACAAGGTTGTACACGTGTGTACAAGGTTGTACAAGGTTGTACAAATGTGTACAAGGGTGTACAAAAAATGTACAAGGGTGCACAAGTTTGAACAAGGGTGTACAAGTGTGTACAAGCTTTGTACAACGTGTGTACAAGCTTGTACAAGTGTGTACAAGGGTGTACAGGTTTGTACAAGGTTGTACAAGTGTGTACAAGGGTGTACAAGTATGTACAATAATGTACAAGTTTGTAACAAGTGTGTACAAGTTTGTAAAAGGTTGTACAAGTGTGTACAAGGGTGTACAAGTGTGTACAAGGTTGTACAAGTGTGTACAAGCTTGTACAAGTGTGTACAAGGGTGTACAAGTGTGTACAAGGTTGTACAAGTTTTTTACATGGTTGTACAAGTGTGTACAAGGTTGTACAAGTGTGTACAAGGTTGTACAAGTTTTTTACAAGGTTGTACAAGTTTTACATGGTTGTACAAGTGTGTACAAGGTTTGTACAGAGTGTTACAAGGTTGTACAATTGTGTACAAGGCTGTACAAGTGTGTACAAGGTTTTACAAGTGTGTACAAGGTTGTACAATTGTGTACAAGGCTGTACAAGTGTGTACAAGGTTTTACAATTTTGTACAAGGCTGTACAAGTGTGTACAAGTTGTACAAGTGTGTACAAGGCTGTACAAGTGTGTACAAGGTTTTTACAATTTTGTACAAGGCTGTACAAGTGTGTACAAGGTTGTACAAGTGTGTACAAGGGCTGTACAATTGTGTACAAGGGTGTACAAATGTGTACAAGGATGAAAGGTTGTACAAGTTGTACAAGTTTGTACAAGTTGTACAAGTGTGTACAAGGGTTGTACAAGTGTGTACAAGGTTGTACAATTGTGTACAAGGCTGTACAAGTGTGTACAAGGTTTTACAATTTGTACAGGCTGTACAAGTGTGTACAAAGGTTGTACAAGTGTGTACAAGGCTGTACAATTGTGTACAAGGTTGTACAAGTGTGTACAAGTTGTACAAGGTTGTACAAATGTGTACAAGGGTGTACAAAAAGACAAGGTGCACAAGTTTGAACAGGGTGTACAAGTGTGTACAGCTTGTACAAGTGTGTACAAGCTTGTACAAGTTGTGTACAAGGGTGTACAGGTTTGTACAAGGTTGTACAAGTGTGTACAAGGGTGTAC
>NW_026543178.1:0-45763 GCF_028750875.1 Macrosteles quadrilineatus | reverse complement strand
AATACATATTTTAAAATTATTATATAAAAATAATTATATATGAATGAACACTTTTTAGTAATGTTTTTGTAATTAATAATACAATTTTAATAATATTATAGAAACGATAATATGCAAATAAATATTGACAGGTTTTTTTGATCATAATATAAATACATAGTTTAAAGTTTTTTTATAATTATAATTATATATGAATGAACACTTTTTAATAATGTTTTTGTTATGAATAATACATATATAATAATATTATAGGAAGCATAATATACAAATAAATATATATAAATGTTTTTGATCATAATATAAATACATATTTTATAATATTTTTATAATAATAATAATATATGAATGAACACTTTTTAATAATGTTTTTGTTATTAATAATACATATATAATAATATTATAGGAAGGATAATATACAAATAAATATATATAAATGTTTTTGATCATAATATAAATACATATTTTATAATATTTTTATAATAATAATTATTTATGAATGAACACTTTTGAATAATGTTTTTGTTATTAATAATACATATATAATAATATTATAGGAAGGATAATATACAAATAAATATATATAAATGTTTTTGATCATAATATAAATACATATTTTATAATATTTTTATAATACTAATTATATATGAATGAACACTTTTTAATAATGTTTTTGTTATTAATAATACATATATAATAATATTATAGGATAATATACAAATAAATATATATAAATGTTTTTGATCATAATATAAATCCATATTTTATAATATTTTTATAATTATAATTATATATGAATGAACACTTTTTAATAATGTTTTCAATAATAATAATACTTATATATTAATATTATAGTAAGGATAATACGCAATTAAATATTGACAGGTTTTTTTATCAAATATAAATACTTATTTTAAAATATTTATATAAAGATAATTATATATGAATGAAAACTTTTTAATTAAGTTTTTGTAATTAATAATACATATATAATAATATTATAGGAAGGATAATATGCAAATAAATATTCACAGGTTTTTTTATCATAATATAAATACATATTTTAAAGTTTTTTATAATAATAATAATATATGAATGAACACTTTTTAGTAATGTTTTTGTAATTAATAATACAAATATAATAATATTATAGAAACGATAATATGCAAATAGATATTGACAGGTTTTTTTGATCATAATATAAATACATAGTTTAAAGTTTTTTTATAATAATAATTATATATGAATGAACACTTTTTAGTAATGTTTTTGTAATTAATAATACAAATATAATAATATTATAGAAACGATAATATGCAAATAAATATTGACAGGTTTTTTGATCATAATATAAATACATAGTTTAAAGTTTTTTTATAATTATAATTATATATGAATGAACACTTTTTAATAATGTTTTTGTTATGAATAATACATATATAATAATATTATAGAAAGGATAATATACAAATAAATATATATAAATGTTTTTGATCATAATATAAATACATATTTTATAATATTTTTATAATAATAATAATATATGAATGAACACTTTTTAATAATGTTTTTGTTATTAATAATACATATATAATAATATTATAGGAAGGATAATATACAAATAAATATATATAAATGTTTTTGATCATAATATAAATACATATTTTATAATATTTTTATAATAATAATTATATATGAATGAACACTTTTTAATAGTGTTTTTGTTATTAATAATACATATATAATAATATTATAGGAAGGATAATATACAAATAAATATATATAAATGTTTTTGATCATAATATAAATACATATTTTATAATATTTTTATAATTATAATTATATATGAATGAACACTTTTTAAAAATGTTTTTGTTATTAATAATACATATATAATAATATTATAGGAAGGATAATATACAAATAAATATATATAAATGTTTTTGATCATAATATAAATACATATTTTATAATATTTTTATAATAATAATTATATATGAATGAACACTTTTTAATAATGTTTTTGTTATTAATAATACATATATAATAATATTATAGGAAGGATAATATACAAATAAATATATATAAATGTTTTTGATCATAATATAAATACATATTTTATAATATTTTTTATAATTATAATTATATATGAATGAACACTTTTTAATAATGTTTTTAATAATAATAATACATATATATTAATATTATAGTAAGGATAATATGCAATTAAATATTGACAGGTTTTTTTTATCATAATATAAATACATATTTTAAAATTTTTATATAAAAATAATTATATATGAATGAACACTTTTTAATGATGTTTTTGTAATTAATAATACATATATAATAATATTATAGGAAGGATAATATGCAAATAAATATTCACAGGTTTTTTTTATCATAATATAAATACATATTTTAAAGTTTTTTATTATAATAATTATATATGAATGAACACTTTTTAGTAATGTTTTTGTAATTAATAATACAAATATAATAATATTATAGAAACGATAATATGCAAATAGATATTGACAGGTTTTTTTGATCATAATATAAATACATAGTTTAAAGTTTTTTTATAATAATAATTATATATGAATGAACACTTTTTAGTAATGTTTTTGTAATTAATAATACAAATATAATAATATTATAGAAACGATAATATGCAAATAAATATTGACAGGTTTTTTGATCATAATATAAATACATAGTTTAAAGTTTTTTTTATAATTATAATTATATATGAATGAACACTTTTTAATAATGTTTTTGTTATGAATAATACATATATAATAATATTATAGAAAGGATAATATACAAATAAATATATATAAATGTTTTTGATCATAATATAAATACATATTTTATAATATTTTTATAATAATAATAATATATGAATGAACACTTTTTAATAATGTTTTTGTTATTAATAATACATATATAATAATATTATAGGAAGGATAATATACAAATAAATATATATAAATGTTTTTGATCATAATATAAATACATATTTTATAATATTTTTATAATAATAATTATATATGAATGAACACTTTTTAATAATGTTTTTGTTATTAATAATACATATATAATAATATTATAGGAAGGATAATATACAAATAAATATATATAAATGTTTTTGATCATAATATAAATACATATTTTATAATATTTTTATAATTATAATTATATATGAATGAACACTTTTTAAAAATGTTTTTGTTATTAATAATACATATATAATAATATTATAGGAAGGATAATATACAAATAAATATATATAAATGTTTTTGATCATAATATAAATACATATTTTATAATATTTTTATAATAATAATTATATATGAATGAACACTTTTTAATAATGTTTTTGTTATTAATAATACATATATAATAATATTATAGGAAGGATAATATACAAATAAATATATATAAATGTTTTTGATCATAATATAAATACATATTTTATAATATTTTTTATAATTATAATTATATATGAATGAACACTTTTTAATAATGTTTTTAATAATAATAATACATATATATTAATATTATAGTAAGGATAATATGCAATTAAATATTGACAGGTTTTTTTTATCATAATATAAATACATATTTTAAAATTTTTATATAAAAATAATTATATATGAATGAACACTTTTTAATGATGTTTTTGTAATTAATAATACATATATAATAATATTATAGGAAGGATAATATGCAAATAAATATTCACAGGTTTTTTTTATCATAATATAAATACATATTTTAAAGTTTTTTATTATAATAATTATATATGAATGAACACTTTTTAGTAATGTTTTTGTAATTAATAATACAAATATAATAATATTATAGAAACGATAATATGCAAATAAATATTGACAGGTTTTTTTGATCATAATATAAATACAAAGTTTAAATTTTTTTTATAATTATAATTATATATGAATGAACACTTTTTAATAATGTTTTTGTTATGAATAATACATATATAATAATATTATAGGAAGGATAATATACAAATAAATATATATAAATGTTTTTGATCATAATATAAATACATATTTTATAATATTTTTATAATAATAATTATATATGAATGAACACTTTTGAATAATGTTTTTGTTATTAATAATACATATATAATAATATTATAGGAAGGATGATATACAAATAAATATATATAAATGTTTTTGATCATAATATAAATACATATTTTATAATATTTTTATATAAAAAAAATTATATATGAATGAACAATTTTTAATAATGTTTTTAATAATAATAATACATATATATTAATATTATAAGAAGGATAATATGCAATTAAATATTGACAGGTTTTTTTTATCATAATATAAATACATATTTTAAAGTTTTTTATAATAATAATTATATATGAATGAACACTTTTTAATAATTTTTTTGTTATGAATAATACATATATAATAATATTATAGGAAGGATAATATACAAATAAATATATATAAATGTTTTTGATCATAATATAAATACATATTTTAAAATATTTTTATTATAATAATTATATATGAATGAACACTTTTGAATAATGTTTTTGTTATTAATAATACATATATAATAATATTATAGGAAGGATAATATACAAATAAATATATATAAATGTTTTTGATCATAATATAAATACATATTTTATAATATTTTTATAATTATTATTATACATGAATGAACACTTTTTAATAATGTTTTTAATAATAATAATACATATATATTAATATTATAGTAAGGATAATATGCAATTAAATATTGACAGGTTTTTTTTATCATAATATAAATACATATTTTAAAATTTTTATATAAAAATAATTATATATGAATGAACACTTTTTAATGATGTTTTTGTTATTAATAATACATATATAATAATATTATAGGAAGGATAATATACAAATAAATATATATAAATGTTTTTGATCATAATATAAATACATATTTTATAATATTTTTATAATAATAATTATATATGAATGAACACTTTTGAATAATGTTTTTGTTATTAATAATACATATATAATAATATTATAGGAAGGATAATATACAAATAAATATATATAAATGTTTTTGATCATAATATAAATACATATTTTATAATATTTTTATAATTATAATTATATATGAATGAACACTTTTTAATAATGTTTTTAATAATAATAATACATATATATTAATATTATAGGAAGGATAATATGCAATTAAATATTGACAGGTTTTTTTTTATCATAATATAAATACATATTTTAAAGTTTTTTATAATAATAATTATATATGAATGAACACTTTTTAGTAATGTTTTTGTAATTAATAATACAAATATAATAATATTATAGAAACAATAATATGCAAATAAATATTGACAGGTTTTTTTGATCATAATATAAATACATAGTTTAAAGTTTTTTTATAATTATAATTATATATGAATGAACACTTTTTAATAATGTTTTTGTTATGAATAATACATATATAATAATATTATAGGAAGGATAATATACAAATAAATATATAAAAATGTTTTTGATCATAATATAAATACATATTTTATAATATTTTTATAATTATAATTATATATGAATGAACACTTTTTAATAATGTTTTTAATAATAATAATACATATATATTAATATTATAGTAGGGATAATATGCAATTAAATATTGACAGGTTTTTTTATCATAATATAAATACATATTTTATAATTTTTATATAAAAATAATTATATATGAATGAACACTTTTTAATGATGTTTTTGTTATTAATAATACATATATAATAATATTATAGGAAGGATAATATACAAATAAATATATATAAATGTTTTTGATCATAATATAAATACATATTTTATAATATTTTTATAATAATAATTATATATGAATAAACACTTTTGAATAATGTTTTTGTTATTAATAATACATATATAATAATATTATAGGAAGGATAATATACAAATAAATATATATAAATGTTTTTGATCGTAATATAAATACATATTTTATAATATTTTTATAATAATAATTATATATGAATGAACACTTTTTAATAATGTTTTTGTTATTAATAATACATATATAATAATATTATAGGAAGGATAATATGCAAATAAATATTCACAGGTTTTTTTATCATAATATAAATACATATTTTAAAGTTTTTTATAATAATAATAATATATGAATGAACACTTTTTAGTAATGTTTTTGTAATTAATAATACAAATATAATAATATTATAGAAACGATAATATGCAAATAAATATTGACAGGTTTTTTTGATCATAATATAAATACATAGTTTAAAGTTTTTTTATAATAATAATTATATATGAATGAACACTTTTTAGTAATGTTTTTGTAATTAATAATACAAATATAATAATATTATAGAAACGATAATATGCATATAAATATTGACAGGTTTTTTTGATCATAATATAAATACATAGTTTAAAGTTTTTTTATAATTATAATTATATATGAATGAACACTTTTTAATAATGTTTTTGTTATGAATAATCCATATATAATAATATTATAGGAAGGATAATATACAAATAAATATATATAATGTTTTTTGATCATAATATAAATACATATTTTATAATATTTTTATAATAATAATAATATATGAATGAACACTTTTTAATAATGTTTTTGTTATGAATAATACATATATAATAATATTATAGGAAGGTTAATATACAAATAAATATATATAAATGTTTTTGATCATAATATAAATACATATTTTATAATATTTTTATAATAATAATTATATATGAATGAACACTTTTTAATAATGTTTTTGTTATTAATAATACATATATAATAATATTATAGGAAGGATAATATACAAATAAATATATATAAATGTTTTTGATCATAATATAAATACATATTTTATAATATTTTTATAATTATAATTATATATGAATGAACACTTTTTAATAATGTTTTTAATAATAATAATACATATATATTAATATTATAGTAAGGATAATATGCAATTAAATATTGACAGGTTTTTTTTATCATAATATAAATACATATTTTAAAATTTTTATATAAAAATAATTATATATGAATGAACACTTTTTAATGATGTTTTTGTAATTAATAATACATATATAATAATATTATAGGAAGGATAATATGCAAATAAATATTCACAGGTTTTTTTTATCATAATATAAATACATATTTTAAAGTTTTTTATAATAATAATTATATATGAATGAACACTTTTTAGTAATGTTTTTGTAATTAATAATACAAATATAATAATATTATAGAAACGATAATATGAAAATAAATATTGACAGGTTTTTTTGATCATAATATAAATACATAGTTTAAAGTTTTTTTATAATTATAATTATATATGAATGAACACTTTTTAATAATGTTTTTGTGTTGAATAATACATATATAATAATATTATAGGAAGGATAATATACAAATAAATATATATAAATGTTTTTGATCATAATATAAATACATATTTTATAATATTTTTATAATTATAATTATATATGAATGAACACTTTTTAATAATGTTTTTAATAATAATAATACATATATATTAATATTATAGTAAGGATAATATGCAATTAAATATTGACAGGTTTTTTTTATCATAATATAAATATATATTTTAAAATTTTTATATAAAAATAATTATATACGAATGAACACTTTTTAATGATGTTTTTGTTATTAATAATACATATATAATAATATTATAGGAAGGATAATATACAAATAAATATATATAAATGTTTTTGATCATAATATAAATACATATTTTATAATATTTTTTTAATAATAATTTTATATGAATGAACACTTTTGAATAATGTTTTTGTTATTAATAATACATATATAATAATATTATAGGAAGGATAATATACAAATAAATATATATAAATGTTTTTGATCATAATATAAATACATATTTTATAATATTTTTATAATAATAATTATATATGAATGAACACTTTTTAGTAATGTTTTTGTAATTAATAATACAAATATAATAATATTATAGAAACGATAATATGCAAATAAATATTGACAGGTTTTTTTGATCATAATATGAATACATAGTTTAAAGTTTTTTTATAATAATAATTATATATGAATGAACACTTTTTAGTAATGTTTTTGTAATTAATAATACAAATATAATAATATTATAGAAACGATAATATGCAAATAAATATTGACAGGTTTTTTTGATCATAATATAAATACATAGTTTAAAGTTTTTTTATAATTATAATTATATATGAATGAACACTTTTTAATAATGTTTTTGTTATGAATAATACATATATAATAATATTATAGGAAGGAAAATATACAAATAAATATATATAAATGTTTTTGATCATAATATAAATACATATTTTATAATATTTTTATAATAATAATTATATATGAATGAACACTTTTTAATAATGTTTTTGTTATGAATAATACATATATAATAATATTATAGGAAGGAAAATATACAAATAAATATATATAAATGTTTTTGATCATAATATAAATACATATTTTATAATATTTTTATAATAATAATTATATATGAATGAACACTTTTTAATAATGTTTTTGTTATTAATAATACATATATAATAATATTATAGGAAGGATAATATACAAATAAATATATATAAATGTTTTTTATCATAATATAAATACATATTTTATAATATTTTTATAATTATATATATATATGAATAAACACTTTTTAATAATGATTTTAATAATAATAATACATATATATTAATATTATAGGAAGGATAATATGCAAATAAATATTCACAGGTTTTTTTTATCATAATATAAATACATATTTTAAAGTTTTTTATAATAATAATTATATATGAATGAACACTTTTTAGTAATGTTTTTGTAATTAATAATACAAATATAATAATATTATAGAAACGATAATATGAAAATAAATATTGACAGGTTTTTTTGATCATAATATAAATACATAGTTTAAAGTTTTTTTATAATTATAATTATATATGAATGAACACTTTTTAATAATGTTTTTGTTATGAATAATACATATATAATAATATTATAGGAAGGATAATATACAAATAAATATATATAAATGTTTTTGATCATAATATAAATACATATTTTATAATATTTTTATAATTATAATTATATATGAATGAACACTTTTTAATAATGTTTTTAATAATAATAATACATATATATTAAAATTATAGTAAGGATAATATGCAATTAAATATTGACAGGTTTTTTTTATCATAATATAAATACATATTTTAAAATTTTTATATAAAAATAATTTTATATGAATGAACACTTTTTAATGATGTTTTTGTAATTAATAATACATATATAATAATATTATAGGAAGGATAATATGCAAATAAATATTCACAGGTTTTTTTGATCATAATATAAATACATAGTTTAAAGTTTTTTTATAATTATAATTATATATGAATGAACAATTTTTTATAATTTTTTTGTTATGAATAATACATATATAATAATATTATAGTAAGGATAATATGCAATTAAATATTGACAGGTTTTTTTTATCATAATATAAATACATATTTTATAATTTTTATATAAAAATAATTATATATGAATGAACACTTTTTAATGATGTTTTTGTTATTAATAATACATATGAGGCGTCGAGAGGCCAAGGGAGATATGTGACTTTTTAAAAAATGTCATTGTATTTTTTTCATGGTCATAAAAAAATAAATAAAAATAAAAACAAATTTACTTATACCCCTTGGCTTCCAACTCTTAGGTGTTTAGTTTGGAGGCCAAGGGATATAAGTGAATTATTTGTTGAAATTCCACCCTTTTTTAACAAAACCCGTTACCATGACAACATTTTTTTAAAAGTCACATATCTCCCTTGGCCTCTCGACGCCTCATATATAATAATATTATAGGAAGGATAATATACAAATAAATATATATAAATGTTTTTGATCATAATATAAATACATATTTTATAATATTTTTATAATAATAATTATATATGAATGAACACTTTTGAATAATGTTTTTGTTATTAATAATACATATATAATAATATAATAGGAAGGATAATATACAAATAAATATATATAAATGTTTTTGATCATAATATAAATACATATTTTATAATATTTTTATAATAATAATTATATATGAATGAACACTTTTTAATAATGTTTTTCTTATTAATAATACATATATAATAATATTATAGGAAGGATAATATGCAAATAAATATTCACAGGTTTTTTTGATCATAATATAAATACATAGTTTAAAGTTTTTTTATAATTATAATTATATATGAATGAACACTTTTTAATAATGTTTTTGTTATGAATAATACATATATAATAATATTATAGTAAGGATAATATGCAATTAAATATTGACAGGTTTTTTTTATCATAATATAAATACATATTTTATAATTTTTATATAAAAATAATTATAAATGAATGAACACTTTTTAATGATGTTTTTGTTATTAATAATACATATATAATAATATTATAGGAAGGATAATATACAAATAAATATATATAAATGTTTTTGATCATAATATAAATACATATTTTATAATATTTTTATAATAATAATTATATATGAATGAACACTTTTGAATAATGTTTTTGTTATTAATAATACATATATAATAATATTATAGGAAGGATAATATACAAATAAATATATATAAATGTTTTTGATCATAATATAAATACATATTTTATAATATTTTTATAATAATAATTATATATGAATGAACACTTTTTAATAATGTTTTTGTTATTAATAATACATATATAATAATATTATAGGAAGGATAATATGCAAATAAATATTCACAGGTTTTTTTGATCATAGTATAAATACATAATTTAAAGTTTTTTATAATAATAATAATATATGAATGAACACTTTTTAGTAATGTTTTTGTAATTAATAATACAAATATAATAATATTATAGAAACGATAATATGCAAAAAAATATTGACAGGTTTTTTTGATCATAATATAAATACATAGTTTAAAGTTTTTTTATAATAATAATTATATATGAATGAACACTTTTTAGTAATGTTTTTGTAATTAATAATACAAATATAATAATATTATAGAAACGATTATATGCAAATAAATATTGACAGGTTTTTTTGATCATAATATAAATACATAGTTTAAAGTTTTTTTATCATTATAATAATTATATATGAATGAACGATTTTAAATAATGTTTTTGTTATGAATAATACATATATAATAATATTATAGGAAGGATAATATACAAATAAAATATATAAATGTTTTTGATCATAATATAAATACATATTTTATAATATTTTTATAATAATAATAATATATGAATGAACACTTTTTAATAATGTTTTTGTTATGAATAATACATATATAATAATATTATAGGAAGGATAATATACAAATAAATATATATAAATGTTTTTGATCATAATATAAATACATATTTTATAATATTTTTATAATAATAATTATATATGAATGAACACTTTTTAATAATGTTTTTGTTATTAATAATACATATATAATAATATTATAGGAAGGATACAAATAAATATATATAAATGTTTTTGATCATAATATAAATACATAGTTTAAAGTTTTTTTATAATTATAATTATATATGAATGAACACTTTTTAATAATGTTTTTGTTATGAATAATACATATATAATAATATTATAGGAAGGATAATATACAAATAAATATATAAAAATGTTTTTGATCATAATATAAATACATATTTTATAATATTTTTATAATTATAATTATATATGAATGAACACTTTTTAATAATGTTTTTAATAATAATAATACATATATATTAATATTATAGTAAGGATAATATGCAATTAAATATTGACAGGTTTTTTTTTATCATAATATAAATACATATTTTATAATTTTTATATAAAAATAATTATATATGAATGAACACTTTTTAATGATGTTTTTGTTATTAATAATACATATATAATAATATTATAGGAAGGATAATATACAAATAAATATATATAAATGTTTTTGATCATAATATAAATACATATTTTATAATATTTTTATAATTCTAATTATATATGAATGAACACTTTTTAATGATGTTTTTGTAATTAATAATACATATATAATAATATTATAGGAAGGATAATATGCAAATAAATATTCACAGTTTTTTTTTATCATAATATAAATACATATTTAAAAGTTTTTTATAATAATAATTATATATGAATGAACACTTTTTAGTAATGTTTTTGTAATTAATAATACAAATATAATAATATTATAGAAACGATAATATGAAAATAAATATTGACAGGTTTTTTTTATCATAATATAAATACATAGTTTAAAGTTTTTTTATAATTATAATTATATATGAATGAACACTTTTTAATAATGTTTTTGTTATGAATAATACATATATAATAATATTATAGGAAGGATAATATACAAATAAATATATAAAAATGTTTTTGATCATAATATAAATACATATTTTATAATATTTTTATAATTATAATTATATATGAATGAACACTTTTTAATAATGTTTTTAATAATAATAATACATATATATTAATATTATAGTAAGGATAATATGCAATTAAATATTGACAGGTTTTTTTTTTATCATAATATAAATACATATTTTATAATTTTTATATAAAAATAATTATATATGAATGAACACTTTTTAATGATGTTTTTGTTATTAATAATACATATATAATAATATTATAGGAAGGATAATATACAAATAAATATATATAAATGTTTTTGATAATAATATAAATACATATTTTATAATATTTTTATAATAATAATTATATATGAATGAACACTTTTTAATGATGTTTTTGTAATTAATAATACATATATAATAATATTATAGGAAGGATAATATGCAAATAAATATTCACAGTTTTTTTTATCATAATATAAATACATATTTAAAAGTTTTTTATAATAATAATTATATATGAATGAACACTTTTTAGTAATGTTTTTGTAATTAATAATACAAATATAATAATATTATAGAAACGATAATATGAAAATAAATATTGACAGGTTTTTTTGATCATAATATAAATACATAGTTTAAAGTTTTTTTATAATTATAATTATATATGAATGAACACTTTTTAATAATGTTTTTGTTATGAATAATACATATATAATAATATTATAGGAAGGATAATATACAAATAAATATATAAAAATGTTTTTGATCATAATATAAATACATATTTTATAATATTTTTATAATTATAATTATATATAAATGAATACTTTTTAATAATGTTTTTATTATGAATAATACATATATAATAATATTATAGTAAGGATAATATGCAATTAAATATTGACAGGTTTTTTTTATCATAATATAAATACATATTTTATAATTTTTATATAAAAATAATTATATATGAATGAACACTTTTTAATGATGTTTTTGTTATTAATAATACATATATAATAATATTATAGGAAGGATAATATGCAAATAAATATATATAAATGTTTTTGATCATAATATAAATACATATTTTATAATATTTTTATAATAATAATTATATATGAATGAACACTTTTGAATAATGTTTTTGTTATTAATAATACATATATAATAATATTATAGGAAGGATAATATACAAATAAATATATATAAATGTTTTTGATCATAATATAAATACATATTTTATAATATTTTTATAATAATAATTATATATGAATGAACACTTTTTAATAATGTTTTTGTTATTAATAATACATATATAATAATATTATAGGAAGGATAATATGCAAATAAATATTCACAGGTTTTTTTGATCATAATATAAATACATATTTTAAAGTTTTTTATAATAATAATAATATATGAATGAACACTTTTTAGTAATGTTTTTGTAATTAATAATACAAATATAATAATATTATAGAAACGATAATATGCAAAAAAATATTGACAGGTTTTTTTGATCATAATATAAATACATAGTTTAAAGTTTTTTTATAATAATAATTATATATGAATGAACACTTTTTAGTAATGTTTTTGTAATTAATAATACAAATATAATAATATTATAGAAACGATAATATGAAAATAAATATTGACAGGTTTTTTTGATCATAATATAAATACATAGTTTAAAGTTTTTTTATAATTATAATTATTTATGAATGAACACTTTTTAATAATGTTTTTGTTATGAATAATACATATATAATAATATTATAGGAAGGATAATATACAAATAAATATATAAAAATGTTTTTGATCATAATATAAATACATATTTTATAATATTTTTATAATTATAATTATATATGAATGAACACTTTTTAATAATGTTTTTAATAATAATAATACATATATATTAATATTATAGTAAGGATAATATGCAATTAAATATTGACAGGTTTTTTTTTATCATAATATAAATACATATTTTATAATTTTTATATAAAAATAATTATATATGAATGAACACTTTTTAATGATGTTTTTGTTATTAATAATACATATATAATAATATTATAGGAAGGATAATATACAAATAAATATATATAAATGTTTTTGATCATAATATAAATACATATTTTATAATATTTTTATAATAATAATTATATATGAATGAACACTTTTTAATGATGTTTTTGTAATTAATAATACATATATAATAATATTATAGGAAGGATATTATGCAAATAAATATTCACAGTTTTTTTTTATCATAATATAAATACATATTTAAAAGTTTTTTATAATAATAATTATATATGAATGAACACTTTTTAGTAATGTTTTTGTAATTAATAATACAAATATAATAATATTATAGAAACGATAATATGAAAATAAATATTGACAGGTTTTTTTGATCATAATATAAATACATAGTTTAAAGTTTTTTTATAATTATAATTATATATGAATGAACACTTTTTAATAATGTTTTTGTTATTAATAATACATATATAATAATATTATAGGAAGGATAATATACAAATAAATATATATAAATGTTTTTGATCATAATATAAATACATATTTTATAATTTTTATATAAAAATAATTATATATGAATGAACACTTTTTAATGATGTTTTTGTTATTAATAATACATATATAATAATATTATAGGAAGGATAATATACAAATAAATATATATAAATGTTTTTGATCATAATATAAATACATATTTTATAATATTTTTATAATAATAATTATATATGAATGAACACTTTTGAATAATGTTTTTGTTATTAATAATACATATATAATAATATTATAGGAAGGATAATATACAAATAAATATATATAAATGTTTTTGATCATAATATAAATACATATTTTATAATATTTTTATAATAATAATTATATATGAATGAACACTTTTTAATAATGTTTTTGTTATTAATAATACATATATAATAATATTATAGGAAGGATAATATGCAAATAAATATTCACAGGTTTTTTTGATCATAATATAAATACATATTTTAAAGTTTTTTATAATAATAATAATATATGAATGAACACTTTTTAGTAATGTTTTTGTAATTAATAATACAAATATAATAATATTATAGAAACGATTATATGCAAATAAATATTGACAGGTTTTTTTGATCATAATATAAATACATAGTTTAAAGTTTTTTTATCATTATAATAATTATATATGAATGAACGATTTTAAATAATGTTTTTGTTATGAATAATACATATATAATAATATTATAGGAAGGATAATATACAAATAAATATATATAAATGTTTTTGATCATAATATAAATACATATTTTATAATATTTTTATAATTATAATTATATATGAATGAACACTTTTTAATAATGTTTTTAATAATAATAATACATATATATTAATATTATAGTAAGGATAATATGCAATTAAATATTGACAGGTTTTTTTTTATCATAATATAAATACATATTTTATAATTTTTATATAAAAATAATTATATATGAATGAACACTTTTTAATGATGTTTTTGTTATTAATAATACATATATAATAATATTATAGGAAGGATAATATACAAATAAATATATATAAATGTTTTTGATCATAATATAAATACATATTTTATAATATTTTTATAATAATAATTATATATGAATGAACACTTTTTAATGATGTTTTTGTAATTAATAATACATATATAATAATATTATAGGAAGGATAATATGCAAATAAATATTCACAGTTTTTTTTATCATAATATAAATACATATTTAAAAGTTTTTTATAATAATAATTATATATGAATGAACACTTTTTAGTAATGTTTTTGTAATTAATAATACAAATATAATAATATTATAGAAACGATAATATGAAAATAAATATTGACAGGTTTTTTTGATCATAATATAAATACATAGTTTAAAGTTTTTTTATAATTATAATTATATATGAATGAACACTTTTTAATAATGTTTTTGTTATGAATAATACATATATAATAATATTATAGGAAGGATAATATACAAATAAATATATAAAAATGTTTTTGAACATAATATAAATACATATTTTATAATATTTTTATAATTATAATTATATATGAATGAACACTTTTTAATAATGTTTTTAATAATAATAATACATATATATTAATATTATAGTAAGGATAATATGCAATTAAATATTGACAGGTTTTTTTTTTATCATAATATAAATACATATTTTATAATTTTTATATAAAAATAATTATATATGAATGAACACTTTTTAATGATGTTTTTGTTATTAATAATACATATATAATAATATTATAGGAAGGATAATATACAAATAAATATATATAAATGTTTTTGATCATAATATAAATACATATTTTATAATATTTTTATAATAATAATTATATATGAATGAACACTTTTTAATGATGTTTTTGTAATTAATAATACATATATAATAATATTATAGGAAGGATAATATGCAAATAAATATTCACAGTTTTTTTTATCATAATATAAATACATATTTAAAAGTTTTTTATAATAATAATTATATATGAATGAACACTTTTTAGTAATGTTTTTGTAATTAATAATACAAATATAATAATATTATAGAAACGATAATATGAAAATAAATATTGACAGGTTTTTTTGATCATAATATAAATACATAGTTTAAAGTTTTTTTATAATTATAATTATATATGAATGAACACTTTTTAATAATGTTTTTGTTATGAATAATACATATATAATAATATTATTGGAAGGATAATATACAAATAAATATATAAAAATGTTTTTGATCATAATATAAATACATATTTTATAATATTTTTATAATTATAATTATATATAAATGAATACTTTTTAATAATGTTTTTATTATGAATAATACATATATAATAATATTATAGTAAGGATAATATGCAATTAAATATTGACAGGTTTTTTTTATCATAATATAAATACATATTTTATAATTTTTATATAAAAATAATTATATATGAATGAACACTTTTTAATGATGTTTTTGTTATTAATAATACATATATAATAATATTATAGGAAGGATAATATGCAAATAAATATATATAAATGTTTTTGATCATAATATAAATACATATTTTATAATATTTTTATAATAATAATTATATATGAATGAACACTTTTGAATAATGTTTTTGTTATGAATAATACATATATAATAATATTATAGGAAGGATAATATACAAATAAAATATATAAATGTTTTTGATCATAATATAAATACATATTTTATAATATTTTTATAATAATAATAATATATGAATGAACACTTTTTAATAATGTTTTTGTTATGAATAATACATATATAATAATATTATAGGAAGGATAATATACAAATAAATATATATAAATGTTTTTGATCATAATATAAATACATATTTTATAATATTTTTATAATAATAATTATATATGAATGAACACTTTTTAATAATGTTTTTGTTATTAATAATACATATATAATAATATTATAGGAAGGATACAAATAAATATATATAAATGTTTTTGATCATAATATAAATACATAGTTTAAAGTTTTTTTATAATTATAATTATATATGAATGAACACTTTTTAATAATGTTTTTGTTATGAATAATACATATATAATAATATTATAGGAAGGATAATATACAAATAAATATATAAAAATGTTTTTGATCATAATATAAATACATATTTTATAATATTTTTATAATTATAATTATATATGAATGAACACTTTTTAATAATGTTTTTAATAATAATAATACATATATATTAATATTATAGTAAGGATAATATGCAATTAAATATTGACAGGTTTTTTTTTATCATAATATAAATACATATTTTATAATTTTTATATAAAAATAATTATATATGAATGAACACTTTTTAATGATGTTTTTGTTATTAATAATACATATATAATAATATTATAGGAAGGATAATATACAAATAAATATATATAAATGTTTTTGATCATAATATAAATACATATTTTATAATATTTTTATAATTCTAATTATATATGAATGAACACTTTTTAATGATGTTTTTGTAATTAATAATACATATATAATAATATTATAGGAAGGATAATATGCAAATAAATATTCACAGTTTTTTTTTATCATAATATAAATACATATTTAAAAGTTTTTTATAATAATAATTATATATGAATGAACACTTTTTAGTAATGTTTTTGTAATTAATAATACAAATATAATAATATTATAGAAACGATAATATGAAAATAAATATTGACAGGTTTTTTTTATCATAATATAAATACATAGTTTAAAGTTTTTTTATAATTATAATTATATATGAATGAACACTTTTTAATAATGTTTTTGTTATGAATAATACATATATAATAATATTATAGGAAGGATAATATACAAATAAATATATAAAAATGTTTTTGATCATAATATAAATACATATTTTATAATATTTTTATAATTATAATTATATATGAATGAACACTTTTTAATAATGTTTTTAATAATAATAATACATATATATTAATATTATAGTAAGGATAATATGCAATTAAATATTGACAGGTTTTTTTTTTTATCATAATATAAATACATATTTTATAATTTTTATATAAAAATAATTATATATGAATGAACACTTTTTAATGATGTTTTTGTTATTAATAATACATATATAATAATATTATAGGAAGGATAATATACAAATAAATATATATAAATGTTTTTGATCATAATATAAATACATATTTTATAATATTTTTATAATAATAATTATATATGAATGAACACTTTTTAATGATGTTTTTGTAATTAATAATACATATATAATAATATTATAGGAAGGATAATATGCAAATAAATATTCACAGTTTTTTTTATCATAATATAAATACATATTTAAAAGTTTTTTATAATAATAATTATATATGAATGAACACTTTTTAGTAATGTTTTTGTAATTAATAATACAAATATAATAATATTATAGAAACGATAATATGAAAATAAATATTGACAGGTTTTTTTGATCATAATATAAATACATAGTTTAAAGTTTTTTTATAATTATAATTATATATGAATGAACACTTTTTAATAATGTTTTTGTTATGAATAATACATATATAATAATATTATAGGAAGGATAATATACAAATAAATATATAAAAATGTTTTTGATCATAATATAAATACATATTTTATAATATTTTTATAATTATAATTATATATAAATGAATACTTTTTAATAATGTTTTTATTATGAATAATACATATATAATAATATTATAGTAAGGATAATATGCAATTAAATATTGACAGGTTTTTTTTATCATAATATAAATACATATTTTATAATTTTTATATAAAAATAATTATATATGAATGAACACTTTTTAATGATGTTTTTGTTATTAATAATACATATATAATAATATTATAGGAAGGATAATATGCAAATAAATATATATAAATGTTTTTGATCATAATATAAATACATATTTTATAATATTTTTATAATAATAATTATATATGAATGAACACTTTTGAATAATGTTTTTGTTATTAATAATACATATATAATAATATTATAGGAAGGATAATATACAAATAAATATATATAAATGTTTTTGATCATAATATAAATACATATTTTATAATATTTTTATAATAATAATTATATATGAATGAACACTTTTTAATAATGTTTTTGTTATTAATAATACATATATAATAATATTATAGGAAGGATAATATGCAAATAAATATTCACAGGTTTTTTTGATCATAATATAAATACATATTTTAAAGTTTTTTATAATAATAATAATATATGAATGAACACTTTTTAGTAATGTTTTTGTAATTAATAATACAAATATAATAATATTATAGAAACGATAATATGAAAAAAAATATTGACAGGTTTTTTTGATCATAATATAAATACATAGTTTAAAGTTTTTTTATAATAATAATTATATATGAATGAACACTTTTTAGTAATGTTTTTGTAATTAATAATACAAATATAATAATATTATAGAAACGATAATATGAAAATAAATATTGACAGGTTTTTTTGATCATAATATAAATACATAGTTTAAAGTTTTTTTATAATTATAATTATATATGAATGAACACTTTTTAATAATGTTTTTGTTATGAATAATACATATATAATAATATTATAGGAAGGATAATATACAAATAAATATATAAAAATGTTTTTGATCATAATATAAATACATATTTTATAATATTTTTATAATTATAATTATATATGAATGAACACTTTTTAATAATGTTTTTAATAATAATAATACATATATATTAATATTATAGTAAGGATAATATGCAATTAAATATTGACAGGTTTTTTTTTTATCATAATATAAATACATATTTTATAATTTTTATATAAAAATAATTATATATGAATGAACACTTTTTAATGATGTTTTTGTTATTAATAATACATATATAATAATATTATAGGAAGGATAATATACAAATAAATATATATAAATGTTTTTGATCATAATATAAATAATATTTTATAATATTTTTATAATAATAATTATATATGAATGAACACTTTTTAATGATGTTTTTGTAATTAATAATACATATATAATAATATTATAGGAAGGATATTATGCAAATAAATATTCACAGTTTTTTTTTATCATAATATAAATACATATTTAAAAGTTTTTTATAATAATAATTATATATGAATGAACACTTTTTAGTAATGTTTTTGTAATTAATAATACAAATATAATAATATTATAGAAACGATAATATGAAAATAAATATTGACAGGTTTTTTTGATCATAATATAAATACATAGTTTAAAGTTTTTTTATAATTATAATTATATATGAATGAACACTTTTTAATAATGTTTTTGTTATTAATAATACATATATAATAATATTATAGGAAGGATAATATACAAATAAATATATATAAATGTTTTTGATCATAATATAAATACATATTTTATAATTTTTATATAAAAATAATTATATATGAATGAACACTTTTTAATGATGTTTTTGTTATTAATAATACATATATAATAATATTATAGGAAGGATAATATACAAATAAATATATATAAATGTTTTTGATCATAATATAAATACATATTTTATAATATTTTTATAATAATAATTATATATGAATGAACACTTTTGAATAATGTTTTTGTTATTAATAATACATATATAATAATATTATAGGAAGGATAATATACAAATAAATATATATAAATGTTTTTGATCATAATATAAATACATATTTTATAATATTTTTATAATAATAATTATATATGAATGAACACTTTTTAATAATGTTTTTGTTATTAATAATACATATATAATAATATTATAGGAAGGATAATATGCAAATAAATATTCACAGGTTTTTTTGATCATAATATAAATACATATTTTAAAGTTTTTTATAATAATAATAATATATGAATGAACACTTTTTAGTAATGTTTTTGTAATTAATAATACAAATATAATAATATTATAGAAACGATTATATGCAAATAAATATTGACAGGTTTTTTTGATCATAATATAAATACATAGTTTAAAGTTTTTTTATCATTATAATAATTATATATGAATGAACGATTTTAAATAATGTTTTTGTTATGAATAATACATATATAATAATATTATAGGAAGGATAATATACAAATAAATATATATAAATGTTTTTGATCATAATATAAATACATATTTTATAATATTTTTATAATTATAATTATATATGAATGAACACTTTTTAATAATGTTTTTAATAATAATAATACATATATATTAATATTATAGTAAGGATAATATGCAATTAAATATTGACAGGTTTTTTTTTTATCATAATATAAATACATATTTTATAATTTTTATATAAAAATAATTATATATGAATGAACACTTTTTAATGATGTTTTTGTTATTAATAATACATATATAATAATATTATAGGAAGGATAATATACAAATAAATATATATAAATGTTTTTGATCATAATATAAATACATATTTTATAATATTTTTATAATAATAATTATATATGAATGAACACTTTTTAATGATGTTTTTGTAATTAATAATACATATATAATAATATTATAGGAAGGATAATATGCAAATAAATATTCACAGTTTTTTTTATCATAATATAAATACATATTTAAAAGTTTTTTATAATAATAATTATATATGAATGAACACTTTTTAGTAATGTTTTTGTAATTAATAATACAAATATAATAATATTATAGAAACGATAATATGAAAATAAATATTGACAGGTTTTTTTGATCATAATATAAATACATAGTTTAAAGTTTTTTTATAATTATAATTATATATGAATGAACACTTTTTAATAATGTTTTTGTTATGAATAATACATATATAATAATATTATAGGAAGGATAATATACAAATAAATATATAAAAATGTTTTTGAACATAATATAAATACATATTTTATAATATTTTTATAATTATAATTATATATGAATGAACACTTTTTAATAATGTTTTTAATAATAATAATACATATATATTAATATTATAGTAAGGATAATATGCAATTAAATATTGACAGGTTTTTTTTTTATCATAATATAAATACATATTTTATAATTTTTATATAAAAATAATTATATATGAATGAACACTTTTTAATGATGTTTTTGTTATTAATAATACATATATAATAATATTATAGGAAGGATAATATACAAATAAATATATATAAATGTTTTTGATCATAATATAAATACATATTTTATAATATTTTTATAATAATAATTATATATGAATGAACACTTTTTAATGATGTTTTTGTAATTAATAATACATATATAATAATATTATAGGAAGGATAATATGCAAATAAATATTCACAGTTTTTTTTATCATAATATAAATACATATTTAAAAGTTTTTTATAATAATAATTATATATGAATGAACACATTTTAGTAATGTTTTTGTAATTAATAATACAAATATAATAATATTATAGAAACGATAATATGAAAATAAATATTGACAGGTTTTTTTGATCATAATATAAATACATAGTTTAAAGTTTTTTTATAATTATAATTATATATGAATGAACACTTTTTAATAATGTTTTTGTTATGAATAATACATATATAATAATATTATAGGAAGGATAATATACAAATAAATATATAAAAATGTTTTTGATCATAATATAAATACATATTTTATAATATTTTTATAATTATAATTATATATAAATGAATACTTTTTAATAATGTTTTTATTATGAATAATACATATATAATAATATTATAGTAAGGATAATATGCAATTAAATATTGACAGGTTTTTTTTATCATAATATAAATACATATTTTATAATTTTTATATAAAAATAATTATATATGAATGAACACTTTTTAATGATGTTTTTGTTATTAATAATACATATATAATAATATTATAGGAAGGATAATATGCAAATAAATATATATAAATGTTTTTGATCATAATATAAATACATATTTTATAATATTTTTATAATAATAATTATATATGAATGAACACTTTTGAATAATGTTTTTGTTATTAATAATACATATATAATAATATTATAGGAAGGATAATATACAAATAAATATATATAAATGTTTTTGATCATAATATAAATACATATTTTATAATATTTTTATAATAATAATTATATATGAATGAACACTTTTTAATAATGTTTTTGTTATTAATAATACATATATAATAATATTATAGGAAGGATAATATGCAAATAAATATTCACAGGTTTTTTTGATCATAATATAAATACATATTTTAAAGTTTTTTATAATAATAATAATATATGAATGAACACTTTTTAGTAATGTTTTTGTAATTAATAATACAAATATAATAATATTATAGAAACGATAATATGCAAAAAAATATTGACAGGTTTTTTTGATCATAATATAAATACATAGTTTAAAGTTTTTTTATAATAATAATTATATATGAATGAACACTTTTTAGTAATGTTTTTGTAATTAATAATACAAATATAATAATATTATAGAAACGATAATATGAAAATAAATATTGACAGGTTTTTTTGATCATAATATAAATACATAGTTTAAAGTTTTTTTATAATAATAATTATATATGAATGAACACTTTTTAATAATGTTTTTGTTATGAATAATACATATATAATAATATTATAGGAAGGATAATATACAAATAAATATATAAAAATGTTTTTGATCATAATATAAATACATATTTTATAATATTTTTATAATTATAATTATATATGAATGAACACTTTTTAATAATGTTTTTATTAATAATAATACATATATATTAATATTATAGTAAGGATAATATGCAATTAAATATTGACAGGTTTTTTTTTTATCATAATATAAAATACATATTTTATAATTTTTATATAAAAATAATTATATATGAATGAACACTTTTTAATGATGTTTTTGTTATTAATAATACATATATAATAATATTATAGGAAGGATAATATACAAATAAATATATATAAATGTTTTTGATCATAATATAAATACATATTTTATAATATTTTTATAATAATAATTATATATGAATGAACACTTTTTAATGATGTTTTTGCTATTAATAATACATATATAATAATATTATAGGAAGGATAATATGCAAATAAATATTCACAGTTTTTTTTTATCATAATATAAATACATATTTAAAAGTTTTTTATAATAATAATTATATATGAATGAACACTTTTTAGTAATGTTTTTGTAATTAATAATACAAATATAATAATATTATAGAAACGATAATATGAAAATAAATATTGACAGGTTTTTTTGATCATAATATAAATACATAGTTTAAAGTTTTTTTATAATTATAATTATATATGAATGAACACTTTTTAATAATGTTTTTGTTATTAATAATACATATATAATAATATTATAGGAAGGATAATATACAAATAAATATATATAAATGTTTTTGATCATAATATAAATACATATTTTATAATTTTTATATAAAAATAATTATATATGAATGAACACTTTTTAATGATGTTTTTGTTATTAATAATACATATATAATAATATTATAGGAAGGATAATATACAAATAAATATATATAAATGTTTTTGATCATAATATAAATACATATTTTATAATATTTTTATAATAATAATTATATATGAATGAACACTTTTGAATAATGTTTTTGTTATTAATAATACATATATAATAATATTATAGGAAGGATAATATACAAATAAATATATATAAATGTTTTTGATCATAATATAAATACATATTTTATAATATTTTTATAATAATAATTATATATGAATGAACACTTTTTAATAATGTTTTTGTTATTAATAATACATATATAATAATATTATAGGAAGGATAATATGCAAATAAATATTCACAGGTTTTTTTGATCATAATATAAATACATATTTTAAAGTTTTTTATAATAATAATAATATATGAATGAACACTTTTTAGTTATGTTTTTGTAATTAATAATACAAATATAATAATATTATAGAAACGATAATATGCAAAAAAATATTGACAGGTTTTTTTGATCATAATATAAATACATAGTTTAAAGTTTTTTTATAATAATAATTATATATGAATGAACACTTTTTAGTAATGTTTTTGTAATTAATAATACAAATATAATAATATTATAGAAACGATTATATGCAAATAAATATTGACAGGTTTTTTTGATCATAATATAAATACATAGTTTAAAGTTTTTTTATCATTATAATAATTATATATGAATGAACGATTTTAAATAATGTTTTTGTTATGAATAATACATATATAATAATATTATAGGAAGGATAATATACAAATAAATATATATAAATGTTTTTGATCATAATATAAATACATATTTTATAATATTTTTATAATAATAATAATATATGAATGAACACTTTTTAATAATGTTTTTGTTATGAATAATACATATATAATAATATTATAGGAAGGATAATATACAAATAAATATATATAAATGTTTTTGATCATAATATAAATACATATTTTATAATATTTTTATAATAATAATTATATATGAATGAACACTTTTTAATAATGTTTTTGTTATTAATAATACATATATAATAATATTATAGGAAGGATACAAATAAATATATATAAATGTTTTTGATCATAATATAAATACATAGTTTAAAGTTTTTTTATAATTATAATTATATATGAATGAACACTTTTTAATAATGTTTTTGTTATGAATAATACATATATAATAATATTATAGGAAGGATAATATACAAATAAATATATAAAAATGTTTTTGATCATAATATAAATACATTTTATAATATTTTTATAATTATAATTATATATGAATGAACACTTTTTAATAATGTTTTTAATAATAATAATACATATATATTAATATTATAGTAAGGATAATATGCAATTAAATATTGACAGGTTTTTTTTTTTATCATAATATAAATACATATTTTATAATTTTTATATAAAAATAATTATATATGAATGAACACTTTTTAATGATGTTTTTGTTATTAATAATACATATATAATAATATTATAGGAAGGATAATATACAAATAAATATATATAAATGTTTTTGATCATAATATAAATACATATTTTATAATATTTTTATAATACTAATTATATATGAATGAACACTTTTTAATGATGTTTTTGTAATTAATAATACATATATAATAATATTATAGGAAGGATAATATGCAAATAAATATTCACAGTTTTTTTTTATCATAATATAAATACATATTTAAAAGTTTTTTATAATAATAATTATATATGAATGAACACTTTTTAGTAATGTTTTTGTAATTAATAATACAAATATAATAATATTATAGAAACGATAATATGAAAATAAATATTGACAGGTTTTTTTGATCATAATATAAATACATAGTTTAAAGTTTTTTTATAATTATAATTATATATGAATGAACACTTTTTAATAATGTTTTTGTTATGAATAATACATATATAATAATATTATAGGAAGGATAATATACAAATAAATGTATAAAATGTTTTTGATCATAATATAAATACATATTTTATAATATTTTTATAATTATAATTATATATAAATGAATACTTTTTAATAATGTTTTTATTATGAATAATACATATATAATAATATTATAGTAAGGATAATATGCAATTAAATATTGACAGGTTTTTTTTATCATAATATAAATACATAGTTTATAATTTTTATATAAAAATAATTATATATGAATGAACACTTTTTAATGATGTTTTTGTTATTAATAATACATATATAATAATATTATAGGAAGGATAATATACAAATAAATATATATAAATGTTTTTGATCATAATATAAATACATATTTTATAATATTTTTATAATAATAATTATATATGAATGAACACTTTTGAATAATGTTTTTGTTATTAATAATACATATATAATAATATTATAGGAAGGATAATATACAAATAAATATATATAAATGTTTTTGATCATAATATAAATACATATTTTATAATATTTTTATAATAATAATTATATATGAATGAACACTTTTTAATAATGTTTTTGTTATTAATAATACATATATAATAATATTATAGGAAGGATAATATGCAAATAAATATTCACAGGTTTTTTTGATCATAATATAAATACATATTTTAAAGTTTTTTATAATAATAATAATATATGAATGAACACTTTTTAGTAATGTTTTTGTAATTAATAATACAAATATAATAATATTATAGAAACGATAATATGCAAAAAAATATTGACAGGTTTTTTTGATCATAATATAAATACATAGTTTAAAGTTTTTTTATAATAATAATTATATATGAATGAACACTTTTTAGTAATGTTTTTGTAATTAATAATACAAATATAATAATATTATAGAAACGATAATATGAAAATAAATATTGACAGGTTTTTTTGATCATAATATAAATACATAGTTTAAAGTTTTTTTATAATTATAATTATATATGAATGAACACTTTTTAATAATGTTTTTGTTATGAATAATACATATATATGAATATTATAGGAAGGATAATATACAAATAAATATATAAAAATGTTTTTGATCATAATATAAATACATATTTTATAATATTTTTATAATTATAATTATATATGAATGAACACTTTTTAATAATGTTTTTAATAATAATAATACATATATATTAATATTATAGTAAGGATAATATGCAATTAAATATTGACAGGTTTTTTTTTATCATAATATAAATACATATTTTATAATTTTTATATAAAAATAATTATATATGAATGAACACTTTTTAATGATTTTTTTGTTATTAATAATACATATATAATAATATTATAGGAAGGATAATATACAAATAAATATATATAAATGTTTTTGATCATAATATAAATACATATTTTATAATATTTTTATAATACTAATTATATATGAATGAACACTTTTTAATGATGTTTTTGTAATTAATAATGCATATATAATAATATTATAGGAAGGATAATATGCAAATAAATATTCACAGTTTTTTTTTATCATAATATAAATACATATTTAAAAGTTTTTTATAATAATAATTATATATGAATGAACACTTTTTAGTAATGTTTTTGTAATTAATAATACAAATATAATAATATTATAGAAACGATAATATGAAAATAAATATTGACAGGTTTTTTTGATCATAATATAAATACATAGTTTAAAGTTTTTTTATAATTATAATTATATATGAATGAACACTTTTTAATAATGTTTTTGTTATGAATAATACATATATAATAATATTATAGGAAGGATAATATACAAATAAATATATAAAAATGTTTTTGATCATAATATAAATACATATTTTATAATATTTTTATAATTATAATTATATATGAATGAACACTTTTTAATAATGTTTTTAATAATAATAATACATATATATTAATATTATAGTAAGGATAATATGCAATTAAATATTGACAGGTTTTTTTTTATCATAATATAAATACATATTTTATAATTTTTATATAAAAATAATTATATATGAATGAACACTTTTTAATGATGTTTTTGTTATTAATAATACATATATAATAATATTATAGGAAGGATAATATACAAATAAATATATATAAATGTTTTTGATCATAATATAAATACATATTTTATAATATTTTTATAATAATAATTATATATGAATGAACACTTTTTAATGATGTTTTTGTAATTAATAATACATATATAATAATATTATAGGAAGGATAATATGCAAATAAATATTCACAGTTTTTTTTATCATAATATAAATACATATTTAAAAGTTTTTTATAATAATAATTATATATGAATGAACACTTTTTAGTAATGTTTTTGTAATTAATAATACAAATATAATAATATTATAGAAACGATAATATGAAAATAAATATTGACAGGTTTTTTTGATCATAATATAAATACATAGTTTAAAGTTTTTTTATAATTATAATTATATATGAATGAACACTTTTTAATAATGTTTTTGTTATGAATAATACATATATAATAATATTATAGGAAGGATAATATACAAATAAATATATAAAAATGTTTTTGATCATAATATAAATACATATTTTATAATATTTTTATAATTATAATTATATATAAATGAATACTTTTTAATAATGTTTTTATTATGAATAATACATATATAATAATATTATAGTAAGGATAATATGCAATTAAATATTGACAGGTTTTTTTTATCATAATATAAATACATATTTTATAATTTTTATATAAAAATAATTATATATGAATGAACACTTTTTAATGATGTTTTTGTTATTAATAATACATATATAATAATATTATAGGAAGGATAATATGCAAATAAATATATATAAATGTTTTTGATCATAATATAAATACATATTTTATAATATTTTTATAATAATAATTATATATGAATGAACACTTTTGAATAATGTTTTTGTTATTAATAATACATATATAATAATATTATAGGAAGGATAATATACAAATAAATATATATAAATGTTTTTGATCATAATATAAATACATATTTTATAATATTTTTATAATAATAATTATATATGAATGAACACTTTTTAATAATGTTTTTGTTATTAATAATACATATATAATAATATTATAGGAAGGATAATATGCAAATAAATATTCACAGGTTTTTTTGATCATAATATAAATACATATTTTAAAGTTTTTTATAATAATAATAATATATGAATGAACACTTTTTAGTAATGTTTTTGTAATTAATAATACAAATATAATAATATTATAGAAACGATAATATGCAAAAAAATATTGACAGGTTTTTTTGATCATAATATAAATACATAGTTTAAAGTTTTTTTATAATAATAATTATATATGAATGAACACTTTTTAGTAATGTTTTTGTTATTAATAATACAAATATAATAATATTATAGAAACGATAATATGAAAATAAATATTGACAGGTTTTTTTGATCATAATATAAATACATAGTTTAAAGTTTTTTTATAATTATAATTATATATGAATGAACACTTTTTAATAATGTTTTTGTTATGAATAATACATATATAATAATATTATAGGAAGGATAATATACAAATAAATATATAAAAATGTTTTTGATCATAATATAAATACATATTTTATAATATTTTTATAATTATAATTATATATGAATGAACACTTTTTAATAATGTTTTTAATAATAATAATACATATATATTAATATTATAGTAAGGATAATATGCAATTAAATATTGACAGGTTTTTTTTTATCATAATATAAATACATATTTTATAATTTTTATATAAAAATAATTATATATGAATGAACACTTTTTAATGATGTTTTTGTTATTAATAATACATATATAATAATATTATAGGAAGGATAATATACAAATAAATATATATAAATGTTTTTGATCATAATATAAATACATATTTTATAATATTTTTATAATAATAATTATATATGAATGAACACTTTTTAATGATGTTTTTGTAATTAATAATACATATATAATAATATTATAGGAAGGATAATATGCAAATAAATATTCACAGTTTTTTTTATCATAATATAAATACATATTTAAAAGTTTTTTATAATAATAATTATATATGAATGAACACTTTTTAGTAATGTTTTTGTAATTAATAATACAAATATAATAATATTATAGAAACGATAATATGAAAATAAATATTGACAGGTTTTTTTGATCATAATATAAATACATAGTTTAAAGTTTTTTTATAATTATAATTATATATGAATGAACACTTTTTAATAATGTTTTTGTTATGAATAATACATATATAATAATATTATAGGAAGGATAATATACAAATAAATATATAAAAATGTTTTTGATCATAATATAAATACATATTTTATAATTTTTATATAAAAATAATTATATATGAATGAACACTTTTTAATGATGTTTTTGTTATTAATAATACATATATAATAATATTATAGGAAGGATAATATACAAATAAATATATATAAATGTTTTTGATCATAATATAAATACATATTTTATAATATTTTTATAATAATAATTATATATGAATGAACACTTTTGAATAATGTTTTTGTTATTAATAATACATATATAATAATATTATAGGAAGGATAATATACAAATAAATATATATAAATGTTTTTGATCATAATATAAATACATATTTTATAATATTTTTATAATAATAATTATATATGAATGAACACTTTTTAATAATGTTTTTGTTATTAATAATACATATATAATAATATTATAGGAAGGATAATATGCAAATAAATATTCACAGGTTTTTTTGATCATAATATAAATACATATTTTAAAGTTTTTATAATAATAATAATATATGAATGAACACATTTTAGTAATGTTTTTGTAATTAATAATACAAATATAATAATATTATAGAAACGATAATATGCAAAAAAATATTGACAGGTTTTTTTGATCATAATATAAATACATAGTTTAAAGTTTTTTTATAATAATAATTATATATGAATGAACACTTTTTAGTAATGTTTTTGTAATTAATAATACAAATATAATAATATTATAGAAACGATTATATGCAAATAAATATTGACAGGTTTTTTTGATCATAATATAAATACATAGTTTAAAGTTTTTTTATCATTATAATAATTATATATGAATGAACGATTTTAAATAATGTTTTTGTTATGAATAATACATATATAATAATATTATAGGAAGGATAATATACAAATAAATATATATATAAATGTTTTTGATCATAATATAAATACATATTTTATAATATTTTTATAATAATAATAATATATGAATGAACACTTTTTAATAATGTTTTTGTTATGAATAATACATATATAATAATATTATAGGAAGGATAATATACAAATAAATATATATAAATGTTTTTGATCATAATATAAATACATATTTTATAATATTTTTATAATAATAATTATATATGAATGAACACTTTTTAATAATGTTTTTGTTATTAATAATACATATATAATAATATTATAGGAAGGATACAAATAAATATATATAAATGTTTTTGATCATAATATAAATACATAGTTTAAAGTTTTTTTATAATTATAATTATATATGAATGAACACTTTTTAATAATGTTTTTGTTATGAATAATACATATATAATAATATTATAGGAAGGATAATATACAAATAAATATAAAAAATGTTTTTGATCATAATATAAATACATATTTTATAATATTTTTATAATTATAATTATATATGAATGAACACTTTTTAATAATGTTTTTAATAATAATAATACATATATATTAATATTATAGTAAGGATAATATGCAATTAAATATTGACAGGTTTTTTTTTATCATAATATAAATACATATTTTATAATTTTTATATAAAAATAATTATATATGAATGAACACTTTTTAATGATGTTTTTGTTATTAATAATACATATATAATAATATTATAGGAAGGATAATATACAAATAAATATATATAAATGTTTTTGATCATAATATAAATACATATTTTATAATATTTTTATAATACTAATTATATATGAATGAACACTTTTTAATGATGTTTTTGTAATTAATAATACATATATAATAATATTATAGGAAGGATAATATGCAAATAAATATTCACAGTTTTTTTTTATCATAATATAAATACATATTTAAAAGTTTTTTATAATAATAATTATATATGAATGAACACTTTTTAGTAATGTTTTTGTAATTAATAATACAAATATAATAATATTATAGAAACGATAATATGAAAATAAATATTGACAGGTTTTTTTGATCATAATATAAATACATAGTTTAAAGTTTTTTTATAATTATAATTATATATGAATGAACACTTTTTAATAATGTTTTTGTTATGAATAATACATATATAATAATATTATAGGAAGGATAATATACAAATAAATATATAAAAATGTTTTTGATCATAATATAAATACATATTTTATAATATTTTTATAATTATAATTATATATGAATGAACACTTTTTAATAATGTTTTTTAATAATAATAATACATATATATTAATATTATAGTAAGGATAATATGCAATTAAATATTGACAGGTTTTTTTTTTTATCATAATATAAATACATATTTTATAATTTTTATATAAAAATAATTATATATGAATGAACACTTTTTAATGATGTTTTTGTTATTAATAATACATATATAATAATATTATAGGAAGGATAATATACAAATAAATATATATAAATGTTTTTGATCATAATATAAATACATATTTTATAATATTTTTATAATAATAATTATATATGAATGAACACTTTTTAATGATGTTTTTGTAATTAATAATACATATATAATAATATTATAGGAAGGATAATATGCAAATAAATATTCACAGTTTTTTTTATCATAATATAAATACATATTTAAAAGTTTTTTATAATAATAATTATATATGAATGAACACTTTTTAGTAATGTTTTTGTAATTAATAATACAAATATAATAATATTATAGAAACGATAATATGAAAATAAATATTGACAGGTTTTTTTGATCATAATATAAATACATAGTTTAAAGTTTTTTTATAATTATAATTATATATGAATGAACACTTTTTAATAATGTTTTTGTTATGAATAATACATATATAATAATATTATAGGAAGGATAATATACAAATAAATATATAAAAATGTTTTTGATCATAATATAAATACATATTTTATAATATTTTTATAATTATAATTATATATAAATGAATACTTTTTAATAATGTTTTTATTATGAATAATACATATATAATAATATTATAGTAAGGATAATATGCAATTAAATATTGACAGGTTTTTTTTATCATAATATAAATACATATTTTATAATTTTTATATAAAAATAATTATATATGAATGAACACTTTTTAATGATGTTTTTGTTATTAATAATACATATATAATAATATTATAGGAAGGATAATATACAAATAAATATATATAAATGTTTTTGATCATAATATAAATACATATTTTATAATATTTTTATAATAATAATTATATATGAATGAACACTTTTGAATAATGTTTTTGTTATTAATAATACATATATAATAATATTATAGGAAGGATAATATACAAATAAATATATATAAATGTTTTTGATCATAATATAAATACATATTTTATAATATTTTTATAATAATAATTATATATGAATGAACACTTTTTAATAATGTTTTTGTTATTAATAATACATATATAATAATATTATAGGAAGGATAATATGCAAATAAATATTCACAGGTTTTTTTGATCATAATATAAATACATATTTTAAAGTTTTTTATAATAATAATAATATATGAATGAACACTTTTTAGTAATGTTTTTGTAATTAATAATACAAATATAATAATATTATAGAAACGATAATATGCAAAAAAATATTGACAGGTTTTTTTGATCATAATATAAATACATAGTTTAAAGTTTTTTTATAATAATAATTATATATGAATGAACACTTTTTAGTAATGTTTTTGTAATTAATAATACAAATATAATAATATTATAGAAACGATAATATGAAAATAAATATTGACAGGTTTTTTTGATCATAATATAAATACATAGTTTAAAGTTTTTTTATAATTATAATTATATATGAATGAACACTTTTTAATAATGTTTTTGTTATGAATAATACATATATAATAATATTATAGGAAGGATAATATACAAATAAATATATAAAAATGTTTTTGATCATAATATAAATACATATTTTATAATATTTTTATAATTATAATTATATATGAATGAACACTTTTTAATAATGTTTTTAATAATAATAATACATATATATTAATATTATAGTAAGGATAATATGCAATTAAATATTGACAGGTTTTTTTTTATCATAATATAAATACATATTTTATAATTTTTATATAAAAATAATTATATATGAATGAACACTTTTTAATGATGTTTTTGTTATTAATAATACATATATAATAATATTATAGGAAGGATAATATACAAATAAATATATATAAATGTTTTTGATCATAATATAAATACATATTTTATAATATTTTTATAATAATAATTATATATGAATGAACACTTTTTAATGATGTTTTTGTAATTAATAATACATATATAATAATATTATAGGAAGGATAATATGCAAATAAATATTCACAGTTTTTTTTTATCATAATATAAATACATATTTAAAAGTTTTTTATAATAATAATTATATATGAATGAACACTTTTTAGTAATGTTTTTGTAATTAATAATACAAATATAATAATATTATAGAAACGATAATATGAAAATAAATATTGACAGGTTTTTTTGATCATAATATAAATACATAGTTTAAAGTTTTTTTATAATTATAATTATATATGAATGAACACTTTTTAATAATGTTTTTGTTATTAATAATACATATATAATAATATTATAGGAAGGATAATATACAAATAAATATATATAAATGTTTTTGATCATAATATAAATACATATTTTATAATTTTTATATAAAAATAATTATATATGAATGAACACTTTTTAATTATGTTTTTGTTATTAATAATACATATATAATAATATTATAGGAAGGATAATATACAAATAAATATATATAAATGTTTTTGATCATAATATAAATACATATTTTATAATATTTTTATAATAATAATTATATATGAATGAACACTTTTGAATAATGTTTTTGTTATTAATAATACATATATAATAATATTATAGGAAGGATAATATACAAATAAATATATATAAATGTTTTTGATCATAATATAAATACATATTTTATAATATTTTTATAATAATAATTATATATGAATGAACACTTTTTAATAATGTTTTTGTTATTAATAATACATATATAATAATATTATAGGAAGGATAATATGCAAATAAATATTCACAGGTTTTTTTGATCATAATATAAATACATATTTTAAAGTTTTTTATAATAATAATAATATATGAATGAACACTTTTTAGTAATGTTTTTGTAATTAATAATACAAATATAATAATATTATAGAAACGATAATATGCAAAAAAATATTGACAGGTTTTTTTGATCATAATATAAATACATAGTTTAAAGTTTTTTTATAATAATAATTATATATGAATGAACACTTTTTAGTAATGTTTTTGTAATTAATAATACAAATATAATAATATTATAGAAACGATAATATGAAAATAAATATTGACAGGTTTTTTTGATCATAATATAAATACATAGTTTAAAGTTTTTTTATAATTATAATTATATATGAATGAACACTTTTTAATAATGTTTTTGTTATGAATAATACATATATAATAATATTATAGGAAGGATAATATACAAATAAATATATATAAATGTTTTTGATCATAATATAAATACATATTTTATAATATTTTTATAATAATAATTATATATGAATGAACACTTTTTAATAATGTTTTTGTTATTAATAATACATATATAATAATATTATAGGAAGGATAATATGCAAATAAATATTCACAGGTTTTTTTGATCATAATATAAATACATATTTTAAAGTTTTTTATAATAATAATAATATATGAATGAACACTTTTTAGTAATGTTTTTGTAATTAATAATACAAATATAATAATATTATAGAAACGATAATATGCAAAAAAATATTGACAGGTTTTTTTGATCATAATATAAATACATAGTTTAAAGTTTTTTTATAATAATAATTATATATGAATGAACACTTTTTAGTAATGTTTTTGTAATTAATAATACAAATATAATAATATTATAGAAACGATAATATGAAAATAAATATTGACAGGTTTTTTTGATCATAATATAAATACATAGTTTAAAGTTTTTTTATAATTATAATTATATATGAATGAACACTTTTTAATAATGTTTTTGTTATGAATAATACATATATAATAATATTATAGGAAGGATAATATACAAATAAATATATATAAATGTTTTTGGTCATAATATAAATCCATATTTTATAATATTTTTATAATAATAATTATATATGAATGAACACTTTTTAATGATGTTTTTGTTATTAATAATACATATATAATAATATTATAGGAAGGATAATATACAAATAAATATATATAAATGTTTTTGATCATAATATAAATACATATTTTATAATATTTTTATAATAATAATTATATATGAATGAACACTTTTTAATGATGTTTTTGTAATTAATAATACATATATAATAATATTATAGGAAGGATAATATGCAAATAAATATTCACAGTTTTTTTTTATCATAATATAAATACATATTTAAAAGTTTTTTATAATAATAATTATATATGAATGAACACTTTTTAGTAATGTTTTTGTAATTAATAATACAAATATAATAATATTATAGAAACGATAATATGAAAATAAATATTGACAGGTTTTTTTGATCATAATATAAATACATAGTTTAAAGTTTTTTTATAATTATAATTATATATGAATGAACACTTTTTAATAATGTTTTTGTTATGAATAATACATATATAATAATATTATAGGAAGGATAGTATACAAATAAATATATAAAAATGTTTTTGATCATAATATAAATACATATTTTATAATATTTTTATAATTATAATTATATATGAATGAACACTTTTTAATAATGTTTTTATTATGAATAATACATATATAATAATATTATAGTAAGGATAATATGCAATTAAATATTGACAGGTTTTTTTTATCATAATATAAATACATATTTTATAATTTTAATATAAAAATAATTATATATGAATGAACACTTTTTAATGATGTTTTTGTTATTAATAATACATATATAATAATATTATAGGAAGGATAATATACAAATAAATATATATAAATGTTTTTGATCATAATATAAATACATATTTTATAATATTTTTATAATAATAATTATATATGAATGAACACTTTTGAATAATGTTTTTGTTATTAATAATACATATATAATAATATTATAGGAAGGATAATATACAAATAAATATATATAAATGTTTTTGATCATAATATAAATACATATTTTATAATATTTTTATAATAATAATTATATATGAATGAACACTTTTTAATAATGTTTTTGTTATTAATAATACATATATAATAATATTATAGGAAGGATAATATGCAAATAAATATTCACAGGTTTTTTTGATCATAATATAAATACATATTTTAAAGTTTTTTATAATAATAATAATATATGAATGAACACTTTTTAGTAATGTTTTTGTAATTAATAATACAAATATAATAATATTATAGAAACGATAATATGCAAAAAAATATTGACAGGTTTTTTTGATCATAATATAAATACATAGTTTAAAGTTTTTTTATAATAATAATTATATATGAATGAACACTTTTTAGTAATGTTTTTGTAATTAATAATACAAATATAATAATATTATAGAAACGATAATATGCAAATAAATATTGACAGGTTTTTTTGATCATAATATAAATACATAGTTTAAAGTTTTTTTATAATTATAATTATATATGAATGAACACTTTTTAATAATGTTTTTGTTATGAATAATACATATATAATAATATTATAGGAAGGATAATATACAAATAAATATATATAAATGTTTTTGATCATAATATAAATACATATTTTATAATATTTTTATAATAATAATAATATATGAATGAACACTTTTTAATAATGTTTTTGTTATGAATAATACATATATAATAATATTATAGGAAGGATAATATACAAATAAATATATATAAATGTTTTTGATCATAATATAAATACATATTTTATAATATTTTTATAATAATAATTATATATGAATGAACACTTTTTAATAATGTTTTTGTTATTAATAATACATATATAATAATATTATAGGAAGGATAATATACAAATAAATATATATAAATGTTTTTGATCATAATATAAATACATATTTTATAATATTTTTATAATAATAATTATATATGAATGAACACTTTTTAATGATGTTTTTGTAATTAATAATACATATATAACAATATTATAGGAAGGATAATATGCAAATAAATATTCACAGTTTTTTTTTATCATAATATAAATACATATTTAAAAGTTTTTTATAATAATAATTATATATGAATGAACACTTTTTAGTAATGTTTTTGTAATTAATAATACAAATATAATAATATTATAGAAACGATAATATGAAAATAAATATTGACAGGTTTTTTTGATCATAATATAAATACATAGTTTAAAGTTTTTTTATAATTATAATTATATATGAATGAACACTTTTTAATAATGTTTTTGTTATGAATAATACATATATAATAATATTATAGGAAGGATAATATACAAATAAATATATAAAAATGTTTTTGATCATAATATAAATACATATTTTATAATATTTTTATAATTATAATTATATATGAATGAACACTTTTTAATAATGTTTTTAATAATAATAATACATATATATTAATATTATAGTAAGGATAATATGCAATTAAATATTGACAGGTTTTTTTTTATCATAATATAAATACATATTTTATAATTTTTATATAAAAATAATTATATATGAATGAACACTTTTTAATGATGTTTTTGTTATTAATAATACATATATAATAATATTATAGGAAGGATAATATACAAATAAATATATATAAATGTTTTTGATCATAATATAAATACATATTTTATAATATTTTTATAATAATAATTATATATGAATGAACACTTTTTAATGATGTTTTTGTAATTAATAATACATATATAATAATATTATAGGAAGGATAATATGCAAATAAATATTCACAGTTTTTTTTTATCATAATATAAATACATATTTAAAAGTTTTTATAATAATAATTATATATGAATGAACACTTTTTAGTAATGTTTTTGTAATTAATAATACAAATATAATAATATTATAGAAACGATAATATGAAAATAAATATTGACAGGTTTTTTTGATCATAATATAAATACATAGTTTAAAGTTTTTTTATAATTATAATTATATATGAATGAACACTTTTGAATAATGTTTTTGTTATGAATAATACATATATAATAATATTATAGGAAGGATAATATACAAATAAATATATAAAAATGTTTTTGATCATAATATAAATACATATTTATAATATTTTTATAATTATAATTATATATGAATGAACACTTTTTAATAATGTTTTTAATAATAATAATACATATATATTAATATTATAGTAAGGATAATATGCAATTAAATATTGACAGGTTTTTTTTTATCATAATATAAATACATATTTTATAATTTTTATATAAAAATAATTATATATGAATGAACACTTTTTAATGATGTTTTTGTTATTAATAATACATATATAATAATATTATAGGAAGGATAATATACAAATAAATATATATAAATGTTTTTGATCATAATATAAATACATATTTTATAATATTTTTATAATAATAATTATATATGAATGAACACTTTTGAATAATGTTTTTGTTATTAATAATACATATATAATAATATTATAGGAAGGATAATATACAAATAAATATATATAAATGTTTTTGATCATAATATAAATACATATTTTATAATATTTTTATAATAATAATTATATATGAATGAACACTTTTTAATAATGTTTTTGTTATTAATAATACATATATAACAATATTATAGGAAGGATAATATGCAAATAAATATTCACAGGTTTTTTTATCATAATATAAATACATATTTTAAAGTTTTTTATAATAATAATAATATATGAACACTTTTTAGTAATGTTTTTGTAATTAATAATCCAAATATAATAATATTATAGAAACGATAATATGCAAATAAATATTGACAGGTTTTTTTAATCATAATATAAATACATAGTTTAAAGTTTTTTTATAATAATAATTATATATGAATGAACACTTTTTAGTAATGTTTTTGTAATTAATAATACAAATATAATAATATTATAGAAACGATAATATGCAAATAAATATTGACAGGTTTTTTTGATCATAATATAAATACATAGTTAAAGTTTTTTTATAATAATAATTATATATGAATGAACACTTTTTAGTAATGTTTTTGTAATTAATAATACAAATATAATAATATTATAAAAACGATAATATGCAAATAAATATTGACAGGTTTTTTTGATCATAATATAAATACATAGTTTAAAGTTTTTTTATAATTATAATTATATATGAATGAACACTTTTTAATAATGTTTTTGTTATGAATAATACATATATAATAATATTATAGGAAGGATAATATACAAATAAATATATATAAATGTTTTTGATCATAATATAAATACATATTTTATAATAATTTTATAATAATAATAATATATGAATGAACACTTTTTAATAATGTTTTTGTTATTAATAATACATATATAATAATATTATAGGAAGGATAATATACAAATAAATATATAAAAATGTTTTTGATCATAATATAAATACATATTTTATAATATTTTTATAATAATAATTATATATGAATGAACACTTTTTAATAATGTTTTTGTTATTAATAATACATATATAATAATATTATAGGAAGGATAATATGCAAATAAATATTCACAGGTTTTTTTATCATAATATAAATACATATTTTAAAGTTTTTTATAATAATAATAATATATGAATGAACACTTTTTAGTAATGTTTTTGTAATTAATAATACAAATATAATAATATTATAGAAACGATAATATGCAAATAAATATTGACAGGTTTTTTTTGATCATAATATAAATACATAGTTTAAAGTTTTTTTATAATAATAATTATATATGAATGAACACTTTTTAGTAATGTTTTTGTAATTAATAATACAAATATAATAATATTATAGAAACGATAATATGCAAATAAATATTGACAGGTTTTTTTGATCATAATATAAATACATAGTTTAAAGTTTTTTTATAATTATAATTATATATGAATGAACACTTTTTAATAATGTTTTTGTTATGAATAATACATATATAATAATATTATAGGAAGGATAATATACAAATAAATATATATAAATGTTTTTGATTATAATATAAATACATATTTTATAATATTTTTATAATAATAATTATATATGAATGAACACTTTTTAATAATGTTTTTGTTATTAATAATACATATATAATAATATTATAGGAAGGATAATATACAAATAAATAAATATAAATGTTTTTGATCATAATATAAATACATATTTATAATATTTTTATAATTATAATTATATATGATGAACACTTTTAATAATGATTTTAATAATAATAATACATATATATTAATATTATAGTAAGGATAATATGCAATTAAATATTGACAGGTTTTTTTTATCATATTATAAATACATATTTAAAATGTTTATATAAAAATAATTATATATGAATGAACAATTTTTAATGATGTTTTTGTAATTAATAATACATATATAATAATATTATAGGAAGGATAATATGCAAATAAATATTCACAGTTTTTTTTTATCATAATATAAATACATATTTAAAAGTTTTTTATAATAATAATTATATATGTATGAACACTTTTTAGTAATGTTTTTGTAATTAATAATACAAATATAATAATATTATAGAAACGATAATATGAAAATAAATATTGACAGGTTTTTTTGATCATAATATAAATACATAGTTTAAAGTTTTTTTATAATTATAATTATATATGAAATGAACACTTTTTAATAATGTTTTTGTTATGAATAATACATATATAATAATATTATAGGAAGGATAATATACAAATAAATATATAAAAATGTTTTTGATCATAATATAAATACATATTTTATAATATTTTTATAATTATAATTATATATGAATGAACACTTTTTAATAATGTTTTTAATAATAATAATACATATATATTAATATTATAGTAAGGATAATATGCAATTAAATATTGACAGGTTTTTTTTATCATAATATAAATACATATTTTATAATTTTTATATAAAAATAATTATATATGAATGAACACTTTTTAATGATGTTTTTGTTATTAATAATACATATATAATAATATTATAGGAAGGATAATATACAAATAAATATATAAATGTTTTTGATCATAATATAAATACATATTTTATAATATTTTTATAATAATAATTATATATGAATGAACACTTAATAATAATTTTTTTGTTATTAATAATACATATATAATAATATTATAGGAAGGATAATATGCAAATAAATATTCACAGGTTTTTTTGATCATAATATAAATACATAGTTTAAAGTTTTTTTATAATAATAATTATATATGAATGAACACTTTTTAGTAATGTTTTTGTAATTAATAATACAAATATAATAATATTATAGAAACGATAATATGCAAATAAATATTGACAGGTTTTTTTGATCATAATATAAATACATAGTTTAAAGTTTTTTTATAATTATAATTATATATGAATGAACACTTTTTAATAATGTTTTTGTTATGAATAATACATATTTAATAATATTATAGGAAGGATAATATACAAATAAATATATAAATGTTTTTGATCATAATATAAATACATATTTTATAATAATTTTATAATAATAATAATATATGAATGAACACTTTTTAATAATGTTTTTGTTATTAATAATACATATATAATAATATTATAGGAAGGATAATATACAAATAAATATATAAAAATGTTTTTGATCATAATATAAATACATATTTATAATATTTTTATAATAATAATTATATATGAATGAACACTTTTTAATAATGTTTTTGTTATTAATAATACATATATAATAATATTATAGGAAGGATAATATGCAAATAAATATTCACAGGTTTTTTTATCATAATATAAATACATATTTTAAAGTTTTTTATAATAATAATAATATATGAATGAACACTTTTTAGTAATGTTTTTGTAATTAATAATACAAATATAATAATATTATAGAAACGATAATATGCAAATAAATATTGACAGGTTTTTTTGATCATAATATAAATACATAGTTTAAAGTTTTTTTATAATAATAATTATATATGAATGAACACTTTTTAGTAATGTTTTTGTAATTAATAATACAAATATAATAATATTATAGAAACGATAATATGCAAATAAATATTGACAGGTTTTTTTGATCATAATATAAATACATAGTTTAAAGTTTTTTATAATTATAATTATATATGAATGAACACTTTTTAATAATGTTTTTGTTATGAATAATACATATATAATAATATTATAGGAAGGA